>NW_009923873.1:0-12309 GCF_000696875.1 Nestor notabilis
CAGGACAAGGGGGAATGGCTTTAAACTAGAAGAGGGTAGATTTAGATTAGATATTAGAAATAAACTCTTCACTGTGAGGGTGGTGGAACAGATTGTCCAGAGCAGTCATGGATGCTCCATCCCTGGCAGTGGTTAAGGCCAGACTGGAAACAGCTTTGAGCAACTTCCAATAGTGGGAAGTGTCCCTGCCCATGGCAGGGGTTTGAAACTAGATGATGTTTAAGGTCCCTTCCAACCCAAACCATTCTGATTCTATTAAATGCTCGTGTAGAGGATGGGTAAGATCATAAAGTGTGAGGACCAGAAAGGCTGATATCCTGGCTGATGATTGGAAAAACACGAGCCAAACTTTGGTGGTGGCCTTTGTCTTTCACAGGGCTTTGTTTTGGTTATGAGGAGTAAGACATTGCTACACAGGTTGCAGAAGATAGGACACTATATTGCTCTAAACATGGTAATATATAATAGGCATGCACTCCAGGAGAAGGAGACTGTGTACTGACAGTTTGGGTTCAGAGTTAATTTTTTTCTGGGTGTCATGGTTTAAGCCCAGCCGGCAACTTGGACCCCCGCAGCCGCTCAGTCCCTCCCCCCCGCCTTTTCCTTCCTCCCCCCGCTCCCGGAGGGATGGGGAGGAGAATCGAAGGAATGTAACTCCCACGGGTTGAGATAACAGCACTCCAGTAACTAAGGTATAATACAAACCACTACTGCTACCAATAATAATGATAAGAGGAATAACAAGGGAAAAGGACACAACCGCTCACCACCCGCCAACCGATACCCAGCCCGACCCGAGCAGCGATCTGGGCCTTCCGGGTAACTCCCCCCAGTTTCTATCCTGGGCATGACGTGCTGTGGTATGGAATAGCCCTTTGGCCAGTTTGGGTCAGGTGTCCTGCCTCTGCTTCCTCCTGGCTTCCCCTCCTCTCTGGCAAAGCATGAGACTGAGAAAGTCCTTGGTCAGAGTAAACATTACTGAGCAACAACTAAAAACATCGGTGTTATCAGCGTTGTTCCCAGACTGAAAGTCAGAAACACAGCACTGCACCAGCTACTAAGAAGGAGAAAAAATGACTGCTGTAGCTGAACCCAGGACACTAGGAAAAAAAATAGGAACTAGAAAAGTTACACGCAGGGTTTAGGACTAAATACACTTCATCCTTCCTTTGCTCTCCCTTTGTTTTAGGAAGAACAGATCAGAAGGAAAAAGCGAGAAGATCGTCTTGAGAAAATTCGCCGTAATGTGCAGTTAAAATATGCAGCAAAGAGGAAGGTGAGTTATCCTGCGGTGATCAGAATTTTCTGTTTTCATTACCTCAAGCATAGTTCATACTTGCTTATATCTGCAGCTTCACATGGGATTTTCCAACCCTGTTTATCTGTTAGGAGTTCAGGGAGCTCTTTGCGTTAGTCCAGAAATGGGCCATCCAAAAGTTTTGGTTAGATTTTCTGTTTAAAGTACAGATGTGAAAACCAGGTTTTGCATAGAGAATTCCCTGTGCGATGTTTGTGTGTGGGTAGGAAGGGTGTGTGTTCTGATGGCCTTCTGGCCCTCTGCTTTTGTTTTAAAAGCTTTAATACTTTCATTTTTCATTATTTTGGGAGCTCTTTATGAGCATGTGTGAACACTCTGTGCTTCTGGAATAAAACCTGTAGAACGAACTGTGATTAAATTTAAGATCATGGGAACAGAACACACCCACCCCACAAAAGAAAAAGCCAGGTCAGACTTTGGTTGTACTTTGCTCACCACTAAAGAACAATTATATCTGCTTACTTTCATAGCAAATGTGATTGTACTTTTCAGATATGTCTCTTTTCTACATATAAAAGGTTCACAGATACATTTTCCTGCTATTTAGATGGGTGGACTGGCCTCAGCACTCTTGACTCTCAAGAGCTTTTTGATGGTATGAGTCAAACTTCCCAGAAATACCCACATCAGGCCCCTAAACAGGCAGATTTATTAAGCTTTCAGGTTATTAGTTTCTAGTGTGCTCCATCTCAGGTGCTCTGTTATGTTTTGGTCAACTCCTGTCAAAAGCATGTGGCAGGAATAGCAGAGGTTCAGAGGTGAACAGCAAATAAAAAACAAGTGGAACAAAGAACTTTCATCTCATGAAAGAGGATGAAAAGCATATGAAATGAGAAGCATGATAAAAAACAAGAAAGCAAATGAGAGAATATTATAGAGATTAGGAAAAGCAACTGATTCATCTCCTCTGTAGTGCTCAGTAACAGCATTTCTTCATAATGCCATGGTAAAAACCACTTACTGACATTGGAAGGTACTGTTTTCAGATTGAAAAACTGAACTTTTTGTTATCAGGACACAAAGTTGATCAGAAAACTGTTCTTCAGCAGTGTACTGGAATTTTTGTAGAGAGTTATACCTGTATTAGAATAAGAACCACATAACTGGAGAAAAACGGCAAGAGAAGCCTTTTGCTCTGTGTTCTAAAGTGCTGAGTTTATCCTCACTTTAAGTGGGGACAGAGTGTTGATTATGTCCTTATATGTTTGGTTGGGTTTATTTACACACTGTTTTTTTCTCAGGCAGGCATCTCTTATGGGCCACTTTCAGTGACTAAAACTGGATTACATGGAATTGTCATTTCAGGAGCTGTTAGTTCAGTGGGCCTTTTGCATAGAGGGTTCTTTATGTTTCCCCTTCATATATGTCTGTGTGGCCAAGTCTGTGGTTGTTGGTGACAGCTGCATTCTGTGGGGCTGAACAGCTTCAGACACCCTTGGTGTGTTTGCTTGTCCTGCTGTGGGTTTCCCCAGCAACCCATTCCCTCTGTTATTTGCAAGGGACTGTGCTGTCTTCTGACCTGTCCACAGCATAAAATGAAGAGATTGCTACCTCTCTTTCTGCATGAGCAATAATGTGATCATGTGTTCCTTTCAGAGATCTGAGGAGGATGAGACAAAGCACCTTCTTCAGCTCAGCAAGGAGGTTCTTTCAGAGGGAGCTGGAGATGCTCTAGAGCAGCTGGATCACAATGAGGAGGAGCTGATTCTTGCTGAGTATGAGAGTGATGAAGAAAAGAAAGTGGTATCTGGGTAAGAACAGGGAGTAAATGGGTTCCTCTGTGTGTCCTGGCCAAGGAAATATTTTCTGTACCTTTTTTGGCTTGCCTTGATTTAAGAGATCTCACCTGTGATTGTGCACATCTGGAGTTTATCCCCCATTCAAGCAGTGGTTGTTCTGGTTGGTTCTTTGTTTAATTGGTTGGTTCGGTATTTTGGGGGGAATTTTGTTTTGGGTTTGTTTGTTTGTGGGGTTTTTTTAAAGCTTTTGTTAGACTGATCAGAGTGACCTGAAGTGATTCCTGAGAAAGTGCACCTTTGTTAAAATGTGTGGCAATGTCCTGCTTTTAACCCTGCCCAGTTTCCCAAAGAATGCCCCTGGATGTGGAGTGAATGGCTTGAGATCAGGTTCCTTGCACTGGAAAAGCAGAATAGAGCTCTGGGGCACCAGGAAACTGTCAGTCCTGCAGATTAGTGTTGGCATCTTTTGGTACTCTAAAGGGAGAGATGTTCACATTTCTAAAGACTGAGCTTCAGTGTGAAAATGCCATGCACCCTTCTCTCTCTTACATTAGCTTTATGCAGAAAGCCAGAAGCTGTGCTTCAGCATGGAAAGTCAAATACATTTAACATAGAAATTTACTAATTAGTATCTAGGCAGATCCTCCTGCCTTGAAAGTTCCAAACCACTACTTCATTTATATGTAGTTTATCAAACATTAAACTGCTGTTGCCTTGGAGGAACTCTATGGCAGCTAAGTATCTTCCTGAAGCTTTTCTTTATGCAATAGCTTGAGGGTGGTAAATTGTCTCTAAAGGGAAAGTTTTACAAGAATAAATAAAGAAGCTCACCAAAGAATAGTACAGCACTGATTAGCTTATGCCTGGGGCTTAGAAGTCTTAGATTTAAAAGAAGAAAAAATAAATCTTGAAGTTGCTAAAGACACAGCCGTACAGATGTGTTTTTAAGAGCAAGGCTTGACTTAATTGTGCATGCTTACACTGTTCTTAAAAAGTCAATTTTTCTTTTACCTCCTGAGTTAAGATCTGAGGCTTTTCTGGAGATGATATAACCATTTCTCCTGAGACCTCTCTCTTGAAGTTGAGCATCATTTGATTCTAAGTGCCAGTGATCTGCTGAAGGGAAACTGTTTGAGCTTTCTCTTTTCTTAGGCTGGAAGAAGATGATAATGATTTGGAAGAGGAGCATGTGACTAAGGTGAGATGAGGAAAGGAAATAGTGCTGCCTCGTAGAACAGTGTAGGAGTGAGCAGAGTGATGGCTTCCTTGCACCCTTCCCAGAGTCATGCAATACAGAAGGATTGAGGAACTAGCATCCAAGAACTGCCAAGTTTGTTGATAGTAGCAACCAGTTCTGCTATGCTCATCTCCTTCTGGGTGACACTGGCTGTCTGAGCAGCTTGCCCTGCTAGCACTGCTGAATTTTTGCTGTGGCTTGCTGTAAAAGCACACTGGAAGAAACAGGTTTTTATTACTCTCCAACAGCAAGTCCCTGGTTTTATAGGGGCCTTGGAAAATCAAATGGAAACAAAGGCAAATGCATAGGAGAAAAGAGAGATAAGGCTGTTGGCCTTAACAGTTGTCAGGTGACACTCAAACATGTGCCTTCCCTTGAAGGCTTGAGCAGGATTAACCTTGTTGAAGTGCTTGGCTGCTTCCTTGCAGGATTGGTTGTGGGTAAGAGGTTGGCTTCCATGTTCTTCTTGTCTTCCCTTTGTTTCTTCCTCATTGTAGATCTACTACTGCAGCCGCACTCACTCCCAGCTGTCTCAGTTTGTGCGTGAGGTGCAGAAAAGTCCTTTTGGCAAAGACACACGTCTGGTCTCCTTGGGATCCAGGCAGGTATGTGCTGTTGTTCACAAGGGACCCTGAGTGTGCGTTAACTTAATGTGAGAGCCCTTGTGAGGGGGTATGTGGATGTGATGCCACAGAAGGCACCTCGGAGGTTGACTGAATCTCCTGTTGAAACACTAAAGCAGCTGTGGGTCATGACACAGATGTGAGTGATGTGCATTTTTGATTGAACCGTGTTTTGGCCATTTACCCTTTGATGTAAATGCAAAAATCTGTTTTACCTTTTCAGATGTGCAACATTACAGATGTCTGAGTCCCTGGGAAGGTGCTCCTCTTAGTCCTGGCAGCATTGTTTAGATGCTGTCGTGTAGCAGTGAGCCATCTCAGTGCATCTTTTCACATTTTTTTTCCTCCTCCTTGCTAAGTTTTTCTGGGTTTCAAGCATATTTGTAGCAGTTTGTGTGCACAATGTCGGACCAATAGACTTACCAGTTTTTGATACTGGGCTGAGATTGCTTTAAAGAAATCTTCTGTTTTACAGCAAAGGGTACAAACGGGGCACTTGGTTCTTAACTGACCCCCTACCCCTTCCTCTCTTTGCATGTCCCAGAACCTATGTGTGAATGAGGAGGTGCGACGCCTTGGGGCTCTCCAGCTCATCAATGACCGCTGCATGGAGATGCAGAAGAACAAACATGGTAGGAACACATTCCCATTGCTAGGAAAGCAATTACTGATAAAGCTGGTGTGAGAGGCTGGAGACAGTGTGCACTGCCATTCAGCTCTAGCAAGAGGGTGGTAGGAGCTTAGAAATGGCAGGTTGGAGGAGCAGAGCTAGAGATCCTCAGCACTTTTACTTTTCTTGACTTCCAGGCTCTGTGGATTTTCTGCATGTCTTAAGTTGGTCAGGGCTTATGCAATGGGAGGATAGTTGTCTTTGTAACTAAGCACTAGAAATATGGGAAAGCATCACATGGCTAAATCAGACTGGCAAGAGAAGTGTCCTCTGTGGAGATGCTGAATAACTTTTGAATAGACGATAAGTCAGAAGTACACATGACAAAGCCTGCTTTGAAATGCAGGAGGTTCTGCAAAGTGGTTATTTCCATTTACTGTGTGTGTTGCTCATAGCTTTCTTTTGATTTCTGCTGTTAGAAAAAAAGAGTGATGAAGAGAATGAAGGGAAGAAGAGACGCGTGAGCCGCACCATATGCCCATTTTATTCCTATGAGCAAATGCAGTTTCTCCGTGATGAAGTTCTAGTGGAAGTGAAGGATATTGAGCAGTTGGTGGCTTTGGGAAGGGAGACCAAAGCTTGCCCGTATTATGGGAGTCGATATGCCATTTCTGCTGCACAGGTAAGTTGTATATGGTGTTAGCAGAATTAATACTAGGGGATCTAAGAATAAGCTAATTGCCTGCTGCCTCCAGTACTGTAAATATTGTGGGAGTTTGTAAACAGGCTGTGTTTCTGTCAGCTGTAGTTATGCTGAGAAAGCAAATTAAAATGAGAAGATCCATTTGAAATGAATAGGCTGTGAGTATGTCTCAGCATTCTGAAAAATTTGAAAGGCTCAATAACTCTTGAGGCAATACTGACACATGGGTGTAATCTTAGCTCTTGCCACCACTCTTCTTCCTTGCTTGATTCTCTATCAGAAGACATGCTTTCAGTGCTTCAGGAGAGATTCAGAATGTAACCTGAGCTAATAGGCAATTGTAGCATAATCATTTCTCTTCAGCTTACATCCCAGTGCCCCTCTTAAGCATGTGTTCCTGTCTCTCCTCGTGCCTTTCCCATAATAAGAGTGAGGCTATCTAATATAGGCCTTAAGTGAGTGGCTGGGGAGTGCCCTCAGCTTGTAAGGGTGAGGGCCAGAATCAGGGCAGTGTGTGCTTCTCCCGTAGCTGGTGGTGCTGCCCTATCAGATGCTCTTGCATGAGCCTACCAGGAATGCTGCTGGGATCAAGCTGAAGGACCAGGTCGTAATCATTGACGAGGCCCACAACCTCATAGACACCATCACCTGTATCTATAGTGCGGAGGTCAGTGGCTCTCAGGTGAGTTACAGCCTGACCTGGCTAATGTGAGCTCCAGCAGAGTGCCCTTTCTTGGTTCCTTAGTAACAGTTCCTTTTTGTGTTCATGTAGCTGTGCTGTGCCCACTCCCAGCTGCTGCAGTACATGGAACGATACAGGTAAGGATCTTGTAGGAAAGTAGCACACCAGCAGCAGGCAGCGTGGATGCTGTGGCTTCTCTCATGTTTACAAGGTGTTTCTTGCTTTTCCCTGGTGGAAAGTAATTTGCATTAATACTTTTGCAGATGAAAAGCTGCTTGCTTTATTATCTTCGTCTAGAATCCACCTAAGTGTGACTCCTGGGGCTGGTACTAAGCAGTGAGAAGGGGGATACTGTGAGGATTCTGCTTTTCCCTTATGCTCTCAGTTCCTTTCCCAATCTCTCTCTAATCGTTCCTGCTTTATGATTCAGAGTTTCAAAAGATTCAGTCTTTTCATGTCTGTCCTGGACCTTATTCTTTCATGTGCTGACTGGCATTACGACAGAGGCAGTAAGCTCTGAGAAGGAGGAGGAGCAGGAAGCTATATGTGGTGTTTGGCTTTGCACCTCATCATCCCTCCAGTGGTTGATCATTGTGCTCAATGCTAATAACCTGAAATTTATGCAACAGGGCCTTGAGGCATCACTGCCATTGTAATAAATAAACTATGATTAATCTGTGAGGAGAAGGGCAATGGTAGGAACAGTGTGGGGTGCATGAGTGAGTGCTCTGGGCTGACCTCAGGCAGGATATCCAGAGGTCTGTGCCCTGTCACAAACAGGGAGAGTGAGCCTAGGAGAAATCATTCTTGGTTCCTGTCTCCTCAAAATGAAGGGGAGTTCAGGTGCTTGTTTCTGCAGCTCAGCTGCTTAAGTTAGTCCCTGAAGATGTTTTGGGGCCTTATATCTGTTTCATTTTTCATAGGAAATGTTTGAAGGCGAAGAATTTGATGTACATTAAACAGATCCTGTATTTGCTAGAGCGGTTTGTGGCCATGCTGGGAGGTAAGCAAGCCTGTTCTGTCTCCAGGGATGCTGACAGGCTCTGAGCTAGTTGGTGCTTCCTCAGGGCATTATCGCCCTTGTCCCTTTGCAGAGACTGTGGGGAAGTGATGCTCTCATGTATAGGTTTGGATGTCAGTAAGTGTATTTCTCAGGCTGTTTTGTAACATGGTGATGCTTGTTGCTTGATTAGCTGGGGAGCAGCAGATGCCATCGTAAGTTGGTAGAGGCAGTTTCCTTCTCTTTCTGTGTGGTTTTCAGGTCTGATTTGGGTGGTGATGAGGTAGGTAACTAAATGAGGAATACAGCAGATGTGTGACAGTGATCAGGACAGTGCAAGACCCGAACAGAATTAATCTGGCTCATCTGGTAGCAAGGCCTCTACCTGTGTCAGGTGCACCTCTGCAGAATGAATCTTTCCTGAGTGGTGTCTTTCCTTTGAGAGGAAATACTTTGCTGTGATTTTAAATCCACTGGAGTTTGCAGGGCTTCTTTCCTCTAATGATCTGTTTGCTAGACCTCAGTGGGTCTTGAGGAGAACCTGTCATAAGTTCATAAAGAACTTTCTTCTTGCCCAGGGGAAATGCAGCTCTCTGGTGCAGGGGCCTGGTGGTGCTCTCTCTGTGCCTTTCTGTCAAACCTATACTTCTCTTCCTGCTCTGTTCCTGCCACTCTTCTCTTACCCACACTCAGTTAAGTGCTTTCATTAGAAAATGCAGCCTGTGTACAGCTTCCTGTTTGAGGCTGCAAGAGTGAGATGTGAGGTGGGTGTTAAACACTAGGACACAAAACACAGTGAGTGGCAGCAATTAATCCTGTTCTGGCTGCCTGCGTCTAGGCGTGGAGCTCTCCTCAGGTTTTCCCCTCTTCCCAATTGCCTGATAGACTGTGAACCTCCCAGCTCCCTGCTGCTGCATTGAGATGGGGTGAAGGATGCACTGCAGTCCCTGTCCCTTCATCTTTGCAGCATGACTACATAGTGTGTGAGCATTTATATGCACCCACCCTACCTGCTGCCTTCTGCTACAGAAGGAATGTAGGTGGTGTTCCTTAGGATGCAGGAGAACACTTGTCCTCCAGTGTAGGGCTGCCCTGCAGGGGAATTAAGACTGAGCAGGAGCTGATGTTTTGTCTGTATAGCTACATTTTGCAGAAGTATAGTTACTTACTGAGTTTTGTCCTGGTGTGGTGTCCCTTTCAGCTCAGCTGTTAGTCTCTTGCTTCATTTTAAAGACAAGGCCTATTGTAAGCCTTCCTTGAAACAGTTTCTTGTTTTACAGGTAATGTGAACCAAAATCCTAGCTGTCAGGCAGTTTCCCAAACAGGTAAGGCCGAAGTGAACACCTGGAGTATGCAGCCATCATCAGGGACACTGCTCTGACATGAGTCAGGGCAGTGAGAGGCTGCAGACCCAGCAGCTAATAATTCTGTTCTCCTTTTTCTTCCCTTTTCTTTCAGGGACAGTGCTAAAATCCATCAATGACTTTCTATTTCAGAGCCAGATTGACAATATCAACCTCTTCAAGGTAATGCAAATGCTGTTGTCTGCTAGGGCACAGGTGGTGGTGACTTTGTTCAAGGTCATCAGGAAGGATGTGTGAGAGCTGGAAGTAGAGGCAGGGCTCACATGGCAGAACCTGCTTTCTGACTCTCCCTGCCTCCCCAGCGTATAGACCTTTGCTGCTGCTATCCGGATAATTGCATTGGAGCCAGGCAGGTGGTCTTGGGGTGGGGAGAAGGAAGGAATTAAACATGTACGAGTGCAGAGGCTGTCTGTAGAAAAAGCTAAACTGTAAGGTTTGAGGATGCAGAAACTGTATTACTCCAATAACCTACCCCATCCCTCAAACAAGCCTCCAAGCACAGCACCTTAAGCCCATGTGTTTCTATTCTGGAAGCAATGCCTTTGTGCTAAACTGTTTTCTGGGGGTCAGTGCTCACAACAAACTGTGCACCCCCGCCCAAGACCACAGCAAGAACAGCAGGTGATACCCCTGATGTTCAGGGACCACGGGCAGCAGGATGGGAGAAGGGATGCTGAATGCCAGTTCATTTTTTTTGTCTTCCTCCAACAGGTTCAGCGTTACTGTGAGAAGAGCCTCATCAGTAGGAAGGTACTGCCCCTGAGGATTTATGGTCAGCTGTGTTCAAATACCGTTTCACACGCTGAGTTTGCAGTGGAGCTTGCAGCAACTGGGGTCTTCTTCACCCTGCTCTGCAAACAAAATGGTTCCTGCAGAAAGTGCTATATGGGCAGGTTACCTTTTGCTTACACAGCAAAGAAACAGACAATATGGTGTGTTCCAGCCAGTGCTAATGCTGTGCTGCTTGGCCTCAAACCTGCCAGCCTGGTCAGCTGCACTGCACTGGAGGAACAAACATCAGAGTCTTGCTTTGGTTTTGATTCAGTGCGTGGAGGAAAGTAATGGGAGCTCTGTGCTGTGCTGGTAGATTCTGATTGGGTTGGTATGCAACCCCTACCAAGGAACTTTATCTGTGGCAAGCAAGCAAACCTGGTTTTATCTAGTCTGGTTCCTGCTGTTGGTAGACTTAGTCTTTCTGGCTTTTGCTTGGCAGCTTTTCGGGTTTGTGGAGCGATATGGAAGCTCAGCCTCAGCTGTGAAGTCCAACAAGGAGAACCAGAAGTTGAGTGGTTTGCAGAACTTTCTTCTGACCCTCCAGCAGGGAGCTGATAAAGAGGGTGAGTTCAGGCTTCCTGCACTTGTGCTTCCGCAGACAGTGAGGGTGTGGAACTTCAATCTACCTGTGTGTGGAAAGGGGAGAGACAGATTTGAAGAACGAGAGACTGCAGAAGCTGCTGTGCACACGTGTTTTTGACATACCTGGCTAGGTGACCTAGGCAACTAGACGTATGATGGGAAGATCTCTTGAGGTCCATGCAAAGCTGAATGATGATGTAGTTCCATGTTTACACTGCAAGCACTCAAGCTTAGCACTGCTGTGATGTGCTTGCTCTGGGACCTGAGCTGCTGTGGGTAGCTCTGTTTAGTGGTGCCAGCTACAAAGAAACAGATTTATTTATTTATTTATTCCCTCCCCTACCAGTGGGATGGAATTTGGGTTCTCTCCTTTAGTGGGTCTTTGTTCTCTGCCTGCAAACGTAGACCAGGTACTGTGATCCTGTAGCAGGGACCCATCTACGTTTCGTGCTTTGTCCCTGTCTTCAGAAGTGTGGTCTAAGTTGCCTGCCTCTCCTTTTCTCTTTGGGCCAGCAGGTACTCCCCAGAGCCCTGTGGTGGAGGCTGACAATGACCAGGTCCGAACTGCCTCTCCGCTGATGCAGATCGAAGGATTTCTGTCAGCCCTCACCAATGCAAACCAAGATGGCAGAGTCATTCTCAACAGGCAAGGTACTGCAGAGGGCAAGCTGGGGAGAGGAGCATGAGTTGCAAGCAGGGTGCTTCACTGGCAGTGATACAGGCTTGGTCTGTCTGAGGATGTTCATGAACCCAAAGGGATTCTTAACCAAGGGCATGGAGGCCAGGGTTTGCAGAGCTCTGCTCCCATTCTTGTTGTGATTTGCTTTTCCTTGCCATTTACTGTGCCTCTTCTGCAGCTCCAGGAACATTAGGGAACAGAAGGTAACTTCCAGGCTGGCGTTACCTGCTGCTGCCTCGGGCAGTGCTGAATAGCAAGTCCTTGCTTTGGGAGGTGGGGACCTGCCAGGGTGCCCAGGGCAGGAGGGAATCTCTGAGTGCGTGTGCGTCACAGCTGGCTCCTGATGCTGTCTCTCTCCTTTTCCCAGGAACAGTTGGTCAGAGTAGCCTCAAATTCCTGTTGCTGAATCCAGCTGTCCACTTTGCCAAGGTGGTGGAAGAATGCCGTGCTGTCATTATTGCTGGGGGCACCATGCAGCCGGTGAGGGAATGAGGGTGCTATGCTGAGGTCTCAGGAGGTGCCTAGCGCGCTCTGCAAGCAGGCATGGAAAGATAACTGCTTGGCCCCACTGGGATGTGCTCTTCTTGCTTCCAGTGGAGCGTTTGGGCTCCTTTTATCTCCCTGGTACTGTTTCCCTGCCTGTTTATGCAGAAAGCTGTAGGTGCAAGGGCAGGATTGCCCTTGTCATCCTTGTCCCTGGGAACAGCCTTCAGCGCAGGCTGAAGCTGGGCTCATGGTAGGCTGGAACTAGCATAGGTAGCAGTTGGGACCTATCAGAACTATCTGACCTTCTGAAGAGACAGAGATCCCACAGGGACCATCCCGTTGGGCACCTTTCAGAAAAATGAGGAGTTCAGCATTGGTCTGGTGGCAGGCAGCTTGCCGTGCTGCTCGCGTTGCTTCAGTGCCTAAGAGGCAGTGTGTTTGTGTTGTGTGGACACAGCGGGGTGCGCCAGATACCGCGGTTAGTTAGGTTTGTCCTCTTCCTGGACATGAAT
>NW_009923874.1:0-7344 GCF_000696875.1 Nestor notabilis
CTGGTCTCCAACTGGACATTAAGCCATTGACTGAAACTCTCTGCGTGCGGCCATCCAGCCAGTTCTTTATCCACCGAGTGGTCCATCCATCAAATTGGTGTCTCTCCAATTTAGAGACAAGGAGGTCATGCGGGACAGTGTCGAATGCTTTGCACAAGTCCAGGTAGATGACATCAACTGCTCTGCTGCTGTCCATCAGTTCCGTAGCCCCATCATAGAAGGCCACCAAATTGGTCAGGCAGGATTTCCCCTTAGTGAAACCATCCTGGCTGTAACCAACCACATCACTGTTTTTTATGTGCCTCAGCATTCTTTCCAGGAGAATCCGCTCCAAGATTTTTCCGGGCACAGAGGTGACTATAGTTTCCCGAGTGAGGAGTCTGGGGGCCACAAGAAGCTGGAAGGGGATGCAGCCAGGACCCGAAGTGTCCAAAGGGATATTCCGTGCTGTGCAATGTCATGGTCAGCATATAAACTAGGAGTAAAGCTGGCCAAGGGCATTGGCCTGAGCATTGGTCAGTGGGTAATGAGCAATTGCATCATGCATCACTTATTTTGTATACTCTTACTACTTTAGCATTATTATTATCTTCATTAGCGTCATTATTGCATTTGTCTTAATAGATTACAACCTATTTTTCAAACTATTTCTTCAATTTCTTTAAATAATTTTGTATTTTAGTATATTTTATATTTTATCTTGTCCTATAGAGCAGTAGCATTATGATACAGTCTGCAGATGTAAGAAGTAAATACTTTATTCCATCATTCATGATACTAATGAAAATACTAAATGGTACTAAATCTAAGAGAAAAGCTGTCAAACCCTACAAGAGGATGTCAAAAGCATTGCTGAGGTGAAAGTGTACTGAGGTAGTTGTTTCTATACATAGGATTTGATTTTTTCGCTATGAAAGGAGAGTAGTTTGCTTTGGCATGATTTGTTCTTACATACTCCATGTAGACTATTACTTAGCCTATCTTAAAAGTGTTAGCAAGTTTTATTTAGTGATTTTTCACCAAGAACTGAGATTAAGCTGACTGGTCTGTAGTTTTTAATTCCTTCTCACATTGTTTCTAGGTGTAAGATTTAAGTACAGCCTCTTCCAGCATCTGGAGTGTCCCCTGATAAAAGTTAGTGCTTTCAGGAGTGAACACAAAAGCTCTGATATTGCCTCAGGTTTATTTCAGTGCCAAAATTTAAGTACACTGACAAATTTCCTCTTGCCCTGGCTACTCAAAACATCTGTCTGTGTTGTATTTTTTCTCTTTTCTAATAGGAGTTTTTATCCCAAGGCTGTAAATTCCATGTCTTGGGCAGTTAATATTTTTTAATATTAGACCACCATTGGATTTTTTTTTTTTTTTTAAATAAAACCTAAATCAGAGAGCACATACCAGAGTCCCAGGGCTGCCTCCTGACCACCACTGCATCATGCACTGCTCCCTGCAGCTGGGTTTTGGCAGAATGGATGGAGCTGGCTGCCTCCCAGGATGCCTCTGTTGGGGAATGTGGCACAGGAGCTGTGTCTTATTACCCATTCAAAGTCAGATATAACTAGAGCTGGTGTCAGATGTCTTCTGGACAAGTGCAGCAGCAGTTAAACATGTACCTCTGTTGTATTTTCAGAACACTCAATGCTGTCTCAGGTGACTCTTTGGTAGACTTTTGAATATGCAAGAGTTTAGACACCTCTCCCCCGAGTATTGTAGTGTAGATCAGGTGAGAGGTAAGTGCTCTTTCTCAGTAGCTGAGCATATGATGGGCACTTAGGCTTTGTGTGTAGCCATCATTAGAAACTCCTGATGCCTACATCTATCATATTGAGCACCCTTACCCTCCAGAACAGTGCAGCTGCATATAAACCACCTGCTGCATATAGTTCTTTGCTTACGATAAGTCCCTTGCTGAGAGTTGCTTGAGAGAGCTAGATAGTCCAGGCTAAAAATAAAGCAAGGGCCCTACTAAACATCTAACAATATGGGTGATCAAATTCCAGTGCCTTTGCATGATGCTCTTTATTCCGTCAGCGTAGGCATCCCTGTCAGGCTGAGCATCACGTGCCTGCTAAGTTTAAGAACCTGGAGGGTTTACATGTTGGTGGAGAACCAACAGCCTGATTTTTTTTCTCTGGGCTGTCTAGCCTTGAGAAGACGTGAGGGGGTCTTTTTGTGTATTAATATATGATGGCTGCAAGTAAGACAATGGAGGCAGAGTCTCTTCAGTGGTGCTGTGACAAAACAAGAGGCAGCTTCCATTTAAACAAAAGAAAAAAACTTACGGTGCAAGTGCTCAAACACTGGAACAGGTCACCCCAGCAGGTTGTGGAGTCTTCATCCCTGGAAGTATTCAAAACTCAGTTGGACAACGTCCTGAGCAACCCTCTGTAGCTGACATTGCTTTGAGGAGGGGTTTTGTATTAGACCATCTCAAAACGTCTTTTCTTACACCAACAACTCTGTGATTCTTAGTTATGATAAAAAATTAAATGGACTCTTGAAGCAATAGAAAAATAAGAGAACACCAAATTGTCGTACAAAATAGCCACTGTATGGTTTCCAAAAGACCTCTTGAGTAGTGATGTTTGAACATGAGCAGCATGAGGAATGTCTCTCCTCTGAGTTCTCTGCAGTGTTGTCTTTGCTTCTGAGGACTCAAGTACTTTAGGTCATGAGGGTGATTTCAGGCTTTGGACAGGATTTCTGAAGAAAGGGATTAGGGACAAGAATGTGTTTTTATAGGTACAGCCCTACTTTGCAGCAGAACAAAGGTTCATGCGCTTCAGATGGATCCCCAAGAGCCTCAGAGCCTCCAGAAGCTCCTGAGGCTGCAGGTGAAACACATCACCTGCACGTGTCCTTGTAGTTGATTGTACCAGGATGCAGGAAGAGGCCATGAGACCTCAGCCTTGTGACACACTGTTTTGGAGGAACCAGTAGGTCATATTGGTGTTACCTACATCAAGACTGTTCAGGTTACCCCGAGATGGAAAGAGCAGTGGCCATGCTGCTGCCTGCACTGTGCGCCTACTCCAAACATCAAGGGGAGATGATGAGATGAGATGAGATGAGATGAGATGAGATGAGATGAGATGAGATGAGATGAGATGAGTTTCTGTGTTGATTTATTTTTATTTTTCACACTGTTCAAAGTCCCCAAGCTGTTTTGTTTCTTCTTGCCTGGGACCTACCTCACCAAGCAGTTTTTACACAGGAAATTTCCACGTCAGTAGGAGACTCCTGAATTGCTGTCACATCACCCAGGAGGATACAGAAGACCAGCCTATAGATATGTGAATCAAACAAGGCTCATTCATAACATGTAAACTTACCCACCATGGGGGTTTTGCCCAAAGAAGAGAAGTACTAGCTGCACTTTAAGCCTGTCAGGGCTCACTCTAGATGCCTTGGGCAGAACAAAACTGAAACCCTGGTGGTGTCTGTCCACTTCAGCCTGAATCTGTCACTTCCATCCTGTCTCCAGGAGCATTGCTGGATACCAAGCTCTTCATCCGACTTCTGTTTTACTACCCAAATAGTTTCTAAAAATGGTTGTGAAAGTGTCTTCTCAAAACAGGATCCCAATCTGAGGTCCTTCTGATAAAGCTGTGGTAAAATATGTGCAATCTTGAGATCTCAAGAGATGAAAACAAAAAGGCAAAAGCAGAGCACAAGGGCTCTGTTGTGTCAGAAAACACCCCATTTCTGAAGTACATTGTGAGAGGCACCATGGCCTTCACTAGCTGACATAGGGGAAGATCAGTGCTTTGCTAGAAGACTTTATGACAAAAGGTATAACTGCATCTTTTCCCAGGGAAGCCTGTCAGTGCTTTAGGAACAGATGATGGGTATGGTGTTTTGGGTTTGGAGTTTTTCTTTTTTTTTTTTTTTGGAAGGTCTTTAAAAAAAAGGGCAAATACAGTTCTTCAGACATAGGATGATGAGCCAGGTCACCCTTTCAGCAGCCGCCCACCCTGAGATCAGATCAGGTCAGCCATAAGCCGCATCCCGATGTGTTCCCATAGTCCATCTCAGTACAGCTGCTCTCACAGTTTTGCAGCCTGGGCTGTAGGTGTCATACGACGGCATTGAGGAACTATGAGGCAGGATCCAGACCGTGCTGTGTGGGGTTAACAAGTAATGAATATTTTGTCTAATTTTTCTCTGTTCCTCATCCACCAGCCTCGCCCTCCAACAGACCTGGGTTTCAGCTTTGATGCCAATAAACAACAAAGACAGCTAATAGCAGAACTGGAAAACAAAAACAGGTAAAAAGCAAGCTTTGATCAGCACTGCTTAAGGAACAACAGTTGAGGCAAGAAGAGCCTTCAGTCCTTGTGCTTTGTTGGTTTTAACCTTTTGTATTATATTAACCATTTTGTTTTCCTAGATCTTTTGTTGAAAGGTGTAGCTGCCTCATTAACCAGTTAGCTCAGTGCAGATGCAGCTTCAGTGCCCTTGTTCCCCAGGGAGCAGGTTGATCTTCACTGATCTTAAAATCACCTTAACTGAGCATCAGGAGCTGCATTGCAATCTTGAATTGCTATCTGCAAACCTAGCAGACGTCTCACAGCAGGGCAAGCCATTCAGGTGGCAGCAGGGAGATAGATCAGCTGCAACGTAGTGGAGCAAACAGGTTGGAAGGGTAATTTCTGCTTGAGGAGACTAAGTGGGGATTTTTTCCATTCTGGAAGTCTGAAAAAAAAAATGTCTGAAGAAACTGAGAGGCCAGGAAGAAAGAAGAGATGGGCTTAGGAGATGGTTTCCTTCTTCTGGACATAACCTGGAAGTGTGCAGCCCAGAAACCCAACCGTGTCCTGGGCTGCATCACGAGCAGCATGACCAGCAGGTCGAGGGAGGGGATTCTGCCCCCTACTCCACTCTTGTGAGACCCCCCCTACAGTCCTGATCCAGCTCTAGGGCCTCCAACATAAGGAGGATGTGGAGCTGTTGGACTGACTCCAGAGGAGGCCGCAGAGATGCTCTGGGGGCTGGAGCACCTCTGCTCTGGAGACAGGCTGAGAGAGCTGGGCTTGTTCAGCCTGGAGAAGAGAAGGCTTCAGGGAGACCTTAGAGCAGCTTCCAGTGCCTAAAAGGGCTGACAAGAAATCTGGAGAGGGGCTTTTGACAAGGGCCTGTAGGGACAGGACAAGGGGAAATGGCTTTAACCTGTCAGAGGGGAGATTGAGATATTAGGAAGAAGTTCTTCCCTGTGGGGGTGGTGAGGCCCTGGCACAGGTTGCCCAGAGAAGCTGTGGCTGCCCCATCCCTGGCAGTGTTCAAGGGCGGGCTGGGCCAGGGAAAAAATAGTGGACGTTGCCCCTGCCATGGCAGGGGGTTGGAACTAGATGTTCCCTTCCATCCTAAACCATTCACTGATTCTTCTTGCTCCAGAGGGATTGTTAAGAAGAGAATGCTCTTTTTTTATCATAATACTGCATTTGCATTTACCTGCTTCTTCAGCACTTACATTTTGTGGTTGTGTTCTTCTGGTTAAGAGGGTGCAGGTCTAAAGAGTATGCAGTTGAGCAGTTGTAAACCCCATGTGCTGTTCAGCAGCTGCAGCCCTTTGGTTACCCGTGGAGCCTCTCTGGGTGCCTGGTGGTGTGCTCTCTTCATAGCCTTGCTTGGGTCTCCCTCTGCTCCAGCTGCACCTAGCTGGCATGCATGAGCTTGCTGCCTGCATGGCACCTTGCCAACTCACTCTCAGCACACCAGGTAAAAACACTTCTTCAGGTTAGCTTGGAGGAGAACCAGTTCCTGGAGAGCACAGGAACAGCTCAATCCTTGCACCGTCGTAGCTTCAATATTCTATCAAGAGACCCTGCGGGTATTTGAAATTATTCATCGAGATCACAGATAAGGGAGATCTCAATCAGTGCTGGTATGAAGCTTTGCAAGGAGAGCAGCTCAGCAGTTTTAAAGAGCAGGGTGAGAGAGTTAGAGATTATAATCTTCACTCTCACAAGAATTTCATTTCCATTTTAATAAGTGAGTCTTTGGCCATCAGTGCTACATTCCCTTGCCTCCAGCTACGCAGAACACAGCGGCCTTAATTGGGCTGCTGGCTAAACGCCTTCCCTTTGTGGGACCTCATGAGTTTGTCTCTGTTACTATGAGCTGTTATTTTCCTTATTCCTGCTGCCCTTGGAAAGGTAAGTGGGATGCTAACTCATGCTGGCATGGCTGCAGATGCTGGTGGTGCCGCTTCAGAGCACTTTCTACAGCCCGTGCAATGCAGATTGTGCTGAAAATGAAACTTTTTTCCTCTTAGAACAGTCTCTTAGCCCATTCTGCATAAAAAGCTTTTGGAGAGACATTGCAAGCGCATGGCACAAGTGATTTCATACTTCTTATTAAGTAATCTCCTGTGTGTATTAAAGCAATTCATAGGACTGCCCTCACTTACCTGCCTTGGTTTTGAATCTCTGCCAGTCATACGTGAGCAAAATTGCTGTCCTTAGGCTGCAGACTGACAGACAGGGTGCTTGAAGGGCTGTAACAGTGTTTAAGAATGCTGTAGATGCTGACCTTTTTTTTCTTTAATCTTCCCTCTGTCATTTCTATAGAGAGATACTCCAAGAAATTCAGCGTCTCAGGCTGGAACATGAACAAGCCTCTCAACCCACCCCTGAGAAAGCTCAGCAGAATCCAACATTATTGGCTGAACTCAGGCTTCTACGGTAAAATAAACACCTAAAGCTCGTGTGCGTTCGGTACCTGGGCCAGTCAGCCCGTGGGTCTGCTCTGTGGCCCAGACACGATGGCTGTTACTGGGAAAAGCTTATCTTCAGTAGCCTTAGAGTGTTACTTAAAATGCTGAATGCCAAAGACTGACAATGTTTTGCAATTTGCATTTTTCTTAGGTGTATTTAGAAGTAAATAAAAATTGCTTTGCCAAGAAAGTTGCTTTGCCCAAAAAGTTGCTTTGCCAAAAAAGGCTGAACCTTTTTTGGATCCTTGAGGTCCCTTCCAACCTGAGATTCTGGGATTCCAGGATTCTAAAAATGTCTCTTTAAATGAATTCTATTTGTATGGTTCAGAAAACTGTTCGTAAAGAAAAAAAATAGAAAAAATAGCATAAATTACAGTAACTGCTTGTCCTTTATTGTCCAAAGGAGTAGAGCTGAAGAGAAATGTCAGTTATTCGATTAGTCAGAGAAACTCCAAAAGTTCATACCTACAGATAGTCAAATGTACATCCAAAGTTGGAGAACAGTCTTCAAAGCATCTTTGATTAAGTTTATGTTTTGAGGTGACAGGGAAATATTGTCAGTATTATAGAATAGAGTATTTCATAGTTTGGGTAGTCGTAGGGTGTCCTGGGTTCAGCTACAGCAGTCA
>NW_009923875.1:0-26340 GCF_000696875.1 Nestor notabilis
TTGTGCTGACCCAGGTGTAGGACCTTGCCTTGCCTTGTTAATAATGCTGCATCATTAGTAAGGCTTGGCTTGGTCACACATGAGCCCATGGAATAGATAATGAAGTACCTCCATTCTGTGCTTCCACAGCAGCTGGAGCAGTGATGAGATATATGGCAATGGCTCAGGTCAAAGCTTTGTATTTTTAAAAATTTACTGAGATGATGGGAACAGTTTTCATGGCAGTGATCCAAGCTCTAAAACCAGCATAAATACCTATTTACATGACAGATTAACATGATTTGCTCTGGAGATCTTGCGCAATTTTTGGGCAAGGTCTTCCATAGCCTGAAGTATACTACAGAGAAATGATATTTCCACCACCACAGACCAGGCTTATCCTTCAGGCCAACCAAAGACAGACTCAAGTGTGGACAGCCTCACTGGGATCCCTGGTAATTTACCAGCAGCTGGAGAGGATAGAGAAACTCGGCAGAAGGCCTTTGAGTGCCTAATTTTAGCAGACCATAATCTGCCCACAGAAATGTTTCTGGGTACTTTGAAGTGGAATGGTTGTGGTGTTCGTAGGCATACCAGCATTCACTGACTGGTTGCAAGGATCTCACAGTTTCACCAGTGGTACACCTACAATAAGCTGCTTTTGTGTTAAATGTTAATATGTCTGTACTATGTGCAGGAGCTGTATTAATGTAACGTGTGACCCAATGGCTCTGCACAGAAATGAATTAACAGTCACAAGTGAAAATTTGTTTTGCTTTGCGTTTTATAGAGACACACTGAAGCTGAATGTTATTACCCATTAAAGAATCCAGCTGTATATCTAACATCTTTATTATATACTGTACAAAATGAGAAAGGAAGGAGAAATATGAATAGGAGTAAGGAGAAATATTCCTTATTTAATCTTTCCTCAGCCCTTCAGTGGCTTCAGGTACTTAGAGTAGAATTGGTGATATATGTATTAGGCATCCCAGAAAGATGCATTTCTGAGCTGGAGGCAGAAGTCAGGTTTCCTCAGTGTATTGGGTCAGCAGTTACTGTGTCTACACATCAGCAGGGATAATCGCACCAGACCAGCAACCAGGATCTGCTTACCATTAAGCATGTAGCAGACTAATTGACTTAACTGAGATTACATACAGGCTTAAAGTTAGTCATATGCTTTGCTGGATTTGTCATTAATCCCATGGCCTGCAATCTACGGAAGCTTTATAGTGAATTTAAGGGCCATCAAACTGATCTTCTCTGAAAGGCCTCGCCTAGAGGAAGGAGGAAGAAAACAGTTTTGTTTGGCTTGGTTTTATTTTGTTTTTTAAATAAAAGCTCCTGAGGGGCTGGAGTGCTTGACAGGGGAACAACTGACGTGTGCTTTTAACTGGCACTGACTGACCCCATCCTGAGCCTTTCCCATCTAATTCAGAGTATTCACTAGCAACTCCCAGGTTGCTTCCTGAATTTTACTTGGTATCTGACTTAAGACACATTTAGTCAATGAAATTATTGTGAGTGGATTACTGTGAATGCTACCTATTCAGAAACTGAAATGTACACTGTTGTGTTTTAATACCAGTTAACATCTTGAAAGAGAGGTAGCTCACTGTCAGTGTAAGGTTTGTGATTTTATTGCTGAAGCATTATTTCTAATGAATAGCAAAAAAAAAAAAAAAAACGATAAGGAAACATACTTAAAAAAAAGAAACATTTAGTTCTTAGACACTATTGTAAAATTGAAAATTTTAAATATTATTTAGGATTAAAAGCAGTTTCAGGGATTCCACCTGCTCAAGTCCAATGCCAATTTTTGTGGCATAATCATCACATCTTATTTATAGAGAAGAAACGAATAACAAAACTATTTCTCCCATGTTACATATTTCTGAGGATTTTGTTACATAGAGCTATTTTTCTCTGGCTTTTTTGCATTGTCATCTCATGTTACATTCATGGCCCAGAAAATGTCTTGCATTTCACTTTGAAAAAAAAAAGAAAAAATGAAGGAAACAAGTACAACAAAGTTTCTCTAGTTGTGGAAGTTGTGATGACATTTCTCATAGAGGGAACATAAAAGCTTTATTATATTATTCTAAGCCTACTGTTTTATATTACCATTCTTAATTTTTCCTGACATGCCTACAGTACACCAGTGTTATATAAAAGTAATGCAATTTTTGGGATCCACAGAAATATAAGAGAATTGGGATACTGAGATACCAAAAACTACAGCTCATCTGATGGACCACAGGACCTCATATGAAGTGGAGATCATGACTCAGATTAAAAAATTGCTTAATTTACTTCAGCAGTATGAGGTGTGTTTCTCCTAATTATGAAGATAACATTTTGTTCTGAAAAAAGAGTCTAAAAGCTTTAGTTCCTCATCCTTTACCTGGAAGCTGAAATAGTGCAATTGGCCCAAACATTCAGCCTTATCTAACTCTGCTAATTCACTTGTCACAACTTTCAGGATCAATACTTCTTCCTTTACAGAACTTTTCCCATAAAGAGAAAAATCTCCAGCAACCTCTATGGCTTGAAAATCAAACAGATCTTGGTGCATCTCTGCTGTTTCCTTCAGATAAGTTCTGTGGCAATATAAATGGAGCAAGTAACATACCTTCTGTCCTATAAAAAATGTGCTGTTTCTTCTTAGATCCACAGCATTCTGGAAATTGCAAACCATCATTTGATGTCTTAGAGCAGGGAAAACTTGCTTGGAGTCTGTTCATTTTGGAGACTGCTTTAAAACAAAACATGTTAATTCCTTTTCCCTTTCCTTATATTTCCCTTTTCCCTTTCCTACTTTTCACAGTAATACAGCCCACCAGTTCACCCAGTTCTGGAGAGTTTTGCAGATAATTTACTTTTAATTGTGAAGGAATAATTAGAGCAATTGCTTGGAGGATGCTTGAAATGCTAGATGTGCTTTTTGTTTGTTTGTTTGTTTCAATAGAGGAAAGAGGAGGCCTGTGGTTTTCCTATTCATTTGGTAGATGGGATAGAAAACCCTGCATGCAAAAGATTGTGGATAACTTCTCAATTGATTCTACATAGAGAATGATACCGAACAAGCTGCATATTTTGAGATTTATAGCACCGTCTTGCAAGATTATGTGAAGAATTAAAAAATATAGACCAGCGTGTTAAGAAATCAGTAGTTGTACTTAGGAGTCCCATTTTTCTTTCCAGTAGCCTGACTCACAGCAAATATCTCAGTGACAGTGTTCTGCTTTATCTATTATCTAGCAATGTTCTTTTGCTGCTATTCCCATTTATTCAAGTGATTCCTGTTTATATCCAAGCAACTGGGGCAGTGCCAAAGCACATCCTGGTATGTGTGCAGTCTCATATTTCATTTGTATTATTCAATACTGAGCTTTACTAAAAAAAAATCTAATAATTATCAATTAACTGCAAATTAAGAGGTTGTGCTTATTTTAGAACAATCCTTAAAGAGGCAATTTGGGAAACCATCAAGATAGATTCAAGTCAGTAAAAAGTGTAATGAAGATTCCATACAGTTCTAGGTTTAAGTCAATTGGTCTAAGTTTTCCAATTTTTAGTTGAATAATAACAGCCACCAGCCAGTGGTACCATCCAGTGTCATTTGTACATTGGGTCAATGAGACAGAGTATGTGACGTTTTCCCTTCATGTGTTCTTGCCATCTCTTCTGCGCATTGCATGGTAGGTTCTCTGGGTACCAGTACCAGTCAGTGAGCAGGTCTGGATGATGAAGGTTTCAGTTCACTGCAATTTCAATAGTACAAATGTTGGTGTAATTCTAAAACAGCTGTGGGTAACCTGTCTGATTGCTGAGAAATTTTGTTTGCATTTTGTATTTAGTCATTTGTGACAGTACCAGTGCAAAGCCAGCATGGAGGTGCCATTTGGCTTTGCTTGTTTACTCCTTGCAGTTCATGGGAGTGCAGCTATGTCATGGGGAATGTTGAACGTTTCACTGACGCAGAGAAGGTCTGATTGAATGAAGGTTCAAGAGTAGTTTTTTTGGCTTATGTTTGAGAGGAGCTATGGGGCTATATAGATCATAAAGTACCCAGCCATCAACCCTAGTGCCACTCTGTCACTTCCTGACATGCTTCTGAGTGTCATTGTATTAACATATAGAGATATGAAAAAGCATGACCCTTAACATGATGGCATCTGTGAGTCTCTAACCTAACACCAGCACACAGAGCAGGGCTTAACTGGGGTACTACAGGGAGCCTGCAAACTGCTCCACAGCTCCAACAGGGGCAGCCACATTAAGGGTGAAGCCATGGAAGACCTGGAGGGATGATGGTGGTACTGGGGGTGTGCTGGGGGCTTTGAGCCACTCATTGTCTTTGCCTGCTTATTCCTGCCCACCCATGTGACATGAAGAAGGGATGCATAAACTCCTGCAGTGCTGGCAACTAGCACAATATATATCTTGTCTGGCATGAGTGAGCAGAAAGATTCACCATAAAGTCAAATCAGGCTGCATGATCTTTGACACCTGCCAGTATGAACATTTAAAAGAACTTTAAGTTATAGCACGAGTCCAGGCAGCAAACAGTGGAAACATTAGTGACCATCACTTTCATGAGGGGCTGGCGGAAGGAAAGATTTGTCCTCCTGCATTACCACAGAAAGCTTCTCCTCTTAGCTAGCTTGCTCATTTATAACTGGGGTTGGAAAGTGCAAACCAAAATGAAACCTGCATTAAAAGAATTTTGTGGGCTGTACAAATCATACGGGTAACTACTTCACAAAATACTGTCAACTGAGGCATATATTTAAAAGGTTAGATAAAATATCTCATAGCCATTTTTCCAGTTCTTTTCTTTTTATACTCCACTGCAAAACAACAATAGAGAAAAAGGTTGTATATAATGCATGTATATTTTGTTGTGGGTTTTTTTTTTTTTCACCTTTCCCAAAGGAGTCTCTGTGCTTCCCACACTAATTGTAGGTTTTTCTGAAAATGCAGCATGAATCATTTATAAATAAAGAGACTTTAAAATCCCTAAAAGACTCCCTGAGGTATTCAGTATTTCAGCATAAAATAACTGTTAAATGGAGTTATTCTGAATTAGCTTTTACTGGAAAGTGGTGAAAATAAAGTTTTCTTTTCACTGTGAATGTGCAATAATTCTTTTACACAGCTACCCAGGGTAATTGACAAGTGATTTTCATAATTCAGGTTTTAGCAAAGAAATCATCTGAAGTGGCTAACATTAAATGAACGGAGCTGCTATTAAAACATAGCTTTCAAGAAAAACTGCATGAGATGTCACAACCAGGGGCTCTGTGTTGAGACCTTAAAACATAATTCGGGTTATAAAATACAAACACAGACATTCAAGCTCCACAACAAATTCATACATCCACCCTCCTCACACATGCATACACACACTTACACACACTTGAAAATAGTAATGAAGGATTTCTTATCTTTTTCTTAAAATCCTGTGATTATTTTAGTACACAGATAACCCTAGAAAGACACGGCACTCAGAAAAGGTAAGTGATTTGCACGACTCCTTTGGACTTTGTAACCTTGACTGTCCATACCCACTGTACAATCAGAGGTCACATTTGATCTCTCTGTAAAATTATGCAGAGGAAGCTTCCTCAACACTTTGTAGTTGATTGACAAATTGGTCTGTCACTCAAATGCTCCTTCAACTTATCGTGAACAGTAAAGAAAATTATCTGTTCTGTGCATATGTGAGAAAAAGCCTGTTCATTAACCTCTAGTCTGCTGAAGCTGTGGAACATACAATGCTTCAAGGAATACGTACTATATATGAAAAGTATGCAAAAGATACAGGTGTATATATATATATTTGCATCTGTATTTGTGTGTAACATATATAAAAACGAATGGCCATAGTGGAGCAGTCTGTATATGTAGATATTTCATATGCACATGCAGATATTACACTAGTTTCTATAGTAAACTTTAGGCAGTCTTTTTCGTGAGTTTTGTACCTGCAGTTAGCTGCAGATAGGTGATGTTTTCTACAGGTATTTGGTATAGCATGCTTTGTAATCTAAGATGCCTGTGACTATTATCCCTCAGATATTCTGCCTTACACTATAGCTCTCAGCTGCTAGGTTATTTACAAACATAGCTGTATCACAAGTGCAAGGATTTAAAACCAACTGACAGTTAAGGTAGGGCCTAATTCACTTCAAGTGTTAAGCAGAGGCAACTTGGATAGATTTAGTGGAGCTGTGCCTGTTTATCTCAGCAGCAAATTTAGTTTTACATACCATGGAATACTCATCTGGCATCCAGTTGCTTCAGCCTGGGGAAATTTTTGCAAATCATGTATATGTATGTGTCTCTTTTGTACCCCTTGCTGACTACTAGTCAGTGTACTTCTATTTGTCTATCTGATCTAGGTGAGAAAATTTAATTTCCCTGGGCATTTGTCTCTAAACGCTCTATGTGTAGCTGAACTGAGGCTCAATTGTGCTATCTACATAAAAATTTGAAGCTACAAGATGACGACACTTGTGTGCCCTGTTTGTTGTTCTTTTTGCACACTGGTACCAGAGAGCAATCCTGAAGCAAACTCTCCCATTTCAGACTTTGCGAATGTCCTCATCATAGCCCTGACTTGCCAGCTTCTGACCTACCTCTGGCAGTTAGGCAACATACTAGGTCAGTCGTGGAGAAAACATGTCTCTGCTCTCTTGACAGGATCAGATTGATTTTGAGTAAGGTATTTGCTTCAAATCTAGGTTATTAAGAGACATACTCTTAAAAAAACCCAAAAATACCAAAAAAGAGTGCAATTGGTCTTAACATAATTTTTTTCCAATACAAAACTTTTTGCTTTTACTATTTCAATTTTTTTCTTTGCCAGTGGCTGAGTAGCTTGAAGTCTTTCAAACACTGAGCTTTCTATAAAATCCAAATAATTCCCTGTAAATCAAAGTACTTGGCATGCTTGCTGCAAAGCCTGAAGCTTTTTTTTTTTTTGCCTTTTTTTTTTAAGGTAATCTCTAGAAAGTAGTTTGTACTCATGTTTTCACAGTGATTAAATATGCAAAGTAATTTTCATGATTATCACCCCGTTCTGAACCAAATCAGATGCGGCTATGCTTCTCTTTGTACAAAGCCAGTTATTGGATCAGATTCCAAAACAAATCCCCTGAATTTGGCGGATCATCATTTTAAAAGGGGGCTTGTTAAGGTAATGATTAAATTAAACCACCCCTTTAAGAATATTTAGATCTGGTCCGCCAAGCGGAACGGTCTAATGGTTTTTAAATTAGAAGCTCCGAATGCTAGTGAATTTCTTTTGTGGGTCAAGTGGGTATTAACAAATGCTAAGACTGTTCTCTCTTTTGTCATCACCTTGAAATCTGCAAAGAAAAGCGAAGAGTGGGAAAGACACAAGGAGAGAAGCAGTGTTAGCATTTAACATCAGTGCTTTTTAACCAAGGGCAGTGTCAGATTTACAAGGTTGGATAAGAGAAGGTAGGAGATGATGTTGCTAATAATCTCTTCATACCTCAGTCTTGAGAGAGATCCTGGAGCTCAAATCTTCAAGGAAGTGGAGAACCCAAGTGCATTCAATTCTGGCAGTCTAAAGCTATTGCAGAGGTGTAATAGCCTGCTAACCACAGAAGCGTGGATAAAAACCCATACCTGTGGCTTCCAGATTTCTTAACCCTGTCTATTTTAAATGCACTTTTTAGCCTCAGATGCTGCTGGGAGTTTGTGGCTGGGAGACAGTATTTGCTTGTGTGAAGACGATGGCTGGGTTCTTTCCAATACGAAAGACTTCAGTTCCTCTTTCGGATACCCTAGACAAACTGTGTTTGTCATTAGTATTTTTCATCCCATAGTACTACCTAATACCAGAGTTCTGTGAATATTGGATTTATGGGGCATAACAATCTCCCTGGTGGGAGGAAATACACACTAAAATATAAATCTGTCAAGTCAGGTCAAGTCATAGCTAACAAAATACCAATGCTGCTGTTCTGTGCTTAGTCCCTGTTTCTTTAAAGTCATACATAAGTTTCTGAAAATGGCATCTCTTTGTCCAAGTTTTTCTTACACTGTGATGGTTTAAAATAAAAATGTTGGGGGGTTGGTAGGGGCAGAGGTAAAACTTGAGCTGCTCTGGGGAAAGTGGGTGAGAAATAGCTTTCTGTTTATTCAAACAAAGTCTTTGTGACTGTTTTGTTTACAAACAGCCTTCGAAGCAAAATAGGTAGTAGTGAAAATCAGGCTTGGGCTACAGAAACAGCTGTAAGTGGCGAGGTGCACTTCTGCAGGTGAAGTCAGTTTTCAGTTGACTGAGTGAAGACCCTTTAGAAATTGCATGCTTTGGCCGTGTGGTTCGGTGCAGTCTGCATAGGGCTTCTTGCTAAGCTTGTAAAACGTGCACTCAAGGAAAGACATGCTCTGTGCATGCGTGTGTATGTGTTCAGCAAGGGAGAGAAGGTAGGCTAACTGTTGCAAAATGAATGATTTCCTGACCTGACAAATTGGTTAGGGAAGGTGGCTTACTGTGCTGAGTCCTGTGTTTATTCTTTGCAAAGCAAGTACAGCAAGTGACCAGGTAAAGACTGATTGGTATAACGTAGGATTTACAGAAAGAATAATGATGAATCCAACATACTGGCTTCATTTTGTTACTTACACCTGCCTTACCAATCTGCAAAAGTTTCAGTGAGGTGCTGATAAGTTCTAAACAATGAAGATATAATTAGGGGAATGTTGCTGATTAACACCTGAGAATATATTAAAAAAAAAAATCATAATTCAGGCTTGTTAAACAATGTTAACTCTGCCTCTTGCACATAGACATGGTGCTACATTTTCTGATTCATAGTGTTGGTTTTAAATACCTGTTTGCATTCTTAGGAGCTGTGGACAGTTCTGTATAACCTTCCATATACTGTGCAGTAGTTTACAGTAAAGCAAACCAAATGTTTTAATGCATGCTACAGGGAAGATGATGCTGAAAATCTAGGAAGCAATTATGATATGTTCTACTGGTTAATTCTCCTCATCTGGAAAGCTCCTGTCAATCATGGCCAGATTTATCTTGCACAAAAATAGTAATAAGTCCCAAATAAAAAGCATTGAAAATTAACAATACACAAAACTGAAAAAGTAAAGTCTGTAGTTCTTCTGACAGGAAGAAAGAGAAGGTTATGATATACATGAAGTGTGGTTACATATACATTGGGCTCTCCTCTTTACCCTTTTAAATAATAGAGGAGCTACTAAAGTTCATCAGATTCTATTTTGCATATGAGATTTTATAATATATAGTAAGTCTTTGTTTCACATTGCTGCATGTAAATATTTCAGTCAAGAAACCATTACAGTGCAAATACTAAATGGAAATTTAAGTTGTTAATAATCTGAAGTTTCACATACTTTTTTTTTTTTTTGGAAGCTCAAAAAGTTCTTTCCCTCTCACTAAAATCTTTCTACTGTACTTCAAAATTGGACTCAGAAAGAATATTCCTTATAATAGAAAGGTTGTAACGGATTGGACTCAAGCCATCAGACTGTGAAGTCTAATCTAACAACATAGTAACCAGGTTATAATGAAACCTCTTTCACAAGGGGGCCCAATTCACAACTAATGAAAGATCACAGCATTAAGATCACAGCATTTTTTTATTCTTTCCTTGAAAACAGAGGCTATTGATGATTTTATGGTCTGTTTGGACCATTTCCTTATTCCCAACTATATTTTCCCTAAAATAAAACTTTCATCAAAATTATCTCCCAAAGCATTTGGTGAATAAAACTCTGAAGCAGTTCTGCTTTGTACAAGATCATCATAGGCTCAGTTAGATTGAGAAAGAATCAGCAGTCAAGTTCGTTTTTAGATAACAATTTTTCCAACGTCCATGCCCGCCTTGATTCCCTCTCTTTTTCACCTTGCAGTTTATGGTCCAGGCTATCTATGAACAATCACTAAGCCTAGATCCTCATTCCTGCAGCGATTGAATGTTGGATTTTGGTTGGGGCTGACAGTTTAAAATTAACTCATCAGTAGATCCCTATTTTCTAAGGGCAGAGAAGACTGTATTTCTTTACCATGTCTTGCAAGCTCCCTGGGAAAAGGGCTGCATGTTCTGTCAGGCAGAACAGAGTGTTTTCATCAGCACTTCAGAAGTGCATGCAAGTATTACCTCTGTTTCTAGCCAAAGAAAATGAGAATGAATAAAGCATATTGGTCTATAATATCTTCTTCTTCCCGGTGTTCTGGCCTTAAACCTGAGAACCACCCTTTCTAAAGCAGACACTGTAAGGTGAAGTTCTGCCTCAAAATGCCTTTCAGAGCCTGTTGTTTTGGCTATGTTGCTGTTGTTTCTTAGAAGTATCCAACGGGTAACACCTGTTCCCAAAACTGCAGGCATGAAATCTGTGGCCACAATTACTTGCAGATTGAAATCTCTAGCATAAAGATGGAAACCAGATTAAGAGTCTGTTTTAAATTCATCTATGTTATATCCTAAACAGGTTTTCATAATAGAATAAAAATTGCATGATAGCACAAAGACATGAAATGGACATAAACCTCATGTAAGAATTTTTGTGGTTTTTTTTTTCTTTTCCTCTGTTTTGAACATTTGTTTGAGGTTTGAATGTGAATATTTTTAGGCCACCAATATCTCACCTGGCATCTAACTTTCTCTGCTGAGCTCTAAGGTCAAAACTCTGCTTTTGGGTTATCTGCAGAGTGGTTCTTGACTGCATACTGTGCCCTTGATCCCTGCATAAACAAGCCATTGACGTCAGTATGAATTTCATGTGCAGATTAGAGCTGTGTAAGCTCTTCACAACAAAATCTGAGGTTATGCAAAAGCCTCTAGTAGTTCGGGGTTTGAATGGTGAAGTAAACTCAGAAGAGTTTTATGTAGAATTTTTCTGACTAACAACCATTTCAAAGAAAAATTCAAACTTGTTCCTCTAGACGAGAAGGATTATTATTATTTTAAATGCTCAGTACCATGATTTTGGCCTCTGGTTTCATGTGGTCTCATGAAAGGCATGTGGATTAAATAAAAACCAGTCAGAAGCAATGCCTATACCTTTGAATTTCACCAGTAAACCTTTACATGCACAGAAGATAGAACCTGAATGTCTAGGATCCAACTTGTGAGCCCCAGGAAACTGGAGGATTAGAAGAAGAAGGAAGGACATGGACCAAATGATCAATTTGAGTCATGGCTTGCAAGCATCCTTCACCCTCAGCAGAAGTGGCTGGAGTTAGATATTTTTGTGTCTTGGTCAGCCCCTACTCAGAGCAGAACCTGGGGAATATAAAGCATAGGATTATATATCACAAGCTGATCTGAGAACTGAAACTGGTAGGAACTGCAGTGCTGAGTCAGTCATAAACCTAAAGGTACAAATCTGTTGTGATGGATGAGAAAGAAGCTATTCCCCTAAATATTTGCAAATTAGGATCTCTCTTTGTACATTTTTAGTGACCCTTAAGATGTTTAATTTCTGACTAAAGTGACAGATTCCTGATGTCTATGGGTGAATTCTCTGAGCAGGGAGGGCAGGACTACACGCTATGAACCAGAGAGCTGTTCTTCCCTGTCACTAAAATACAATCATAGAATCAACTAGGTTGGAAAAGAGCTTTAAGATCATCAAGTCCAACTGTTACCCCAGGACTGGCAAGTCCACCACTAATAATGTGACTTAATTACCTGCTTAGACAGAAATGGCTGCCTTTAGAAAAGTTCTAGCCTACTAGTAAATAATGTACATTTATAAAAGATTTATAAATATGTATTTAACCAAAGCAGTCATTCTGGTCTCTTAGATAATTAATATGCATTGGAGAACTTTCTATTAAAGACTTCTGCCTCCCTTCTTTTGATTTTAAAAAGCAAAGAAGTTAAATGCAAAAAAAAAAAATATTAAAAAAAATAATTCAACCCACTGAATAATGATAGGCTTGGGATATAAACCATAAAAAAACAGGACACAGAAACTTCATTAAAACTTAAGGCTGGAGAACTTGTTCTGTGAAGCTGATTTTCTTTTTTTTTTTGATTCTTCTCCTTGACAGCTAGAATTAAAGGACAAAGTGTCAGCTTAATTTTAAACTTCCTGGCTTTGGTCCATTTGCATTGCAGCCTTAATCAGGAAAAAATAGTTCTGTTAGCTCTGTTAAGGGTCATATTATTTTTGGCCCATGGGAGGGATGTTCAAGGTGAACAAAAGGGCACAAAGATTTAGGCAGGATGTTACCAGCAATGAGCTGGGGACCACATCTGTCTCCTCAGAAAAGCTATTGGCATAGGGGTGCTGCCTTTTGCGTGGAACCAGGGCTGTTTGAGGAGCTGCCATCAGTGGCATCTGGGCTTCTCTGGGGCAGCTTGCCTTTCTGTCTGCCACTAACCAGCTCCTAAAAATATCTGCCTTGCTTTTCTCAGCTGCAAGTCAGCATTTTCTTAGGCTGTGAGCATCTGAAGGTAGGACCTTGTGCTCTTAGAGAACCAAAAGAGCTCTGATCCTAAATGGCACTTTCCAGTTACTCCACAAATGAATGTTTAGTGACTGTGCTTCTTGCTGAAAGTGGTGTATTAAAGCTTGGCAATTTAATTGGAAGAGACATTTCTCAGATTCTTCACTTGAAATAGAAATGTTTGTGCTTATATTAAAGAAGAAGTGGTAAAAATAGACAATACAGTAAAAAGATATTTGATTTGAGTTACGAACACTAGCATGTCTTACTTTTCTGTCCTGGATAGGATCTATCCAATTTTTTGAGTAAATTATGGAGAGATTTGGAACAACATTATGTCCAACACAAGAAGAGAGGTTTATAAAATCTGTAAGATTCTTAGATAAAGTGGTTTAGTGTTTGATAACAAACTCAAGCTAACAGTCAATGATTCACAAACATCTTCCTACAACAGGACATGTTTGAAATGCCTCTGAAATCAATAGAGAGAATCCCACTGATTTCAGCAGATTTTGCACCATGCTCTTGCTAAATCATAAGATTCATTCAGAATTTACTCTGCATGCTGAAAAAAAAAATGCCTTTTTTATTTTCCTCGGCACAGAACAATAATGTGATTTTATTGTTATACTACTGAGTGATACACACACTGAAAGATGAATTCTGATCTCTTACAGTAGCGTTAAGCCAGGATGTCTTTCACATTTTCATACTGATATGTGGGAAAGTACTTTCTGCTTCATATGAAATGTTAGCATGATGGCACTGAAATTTAGAATGAATATAATTCCTGCTTTACCAGGGTCCTTATGAAAACAAGACTGTTTATCTTGTGAGGCTCTCTTGGCAAACCAAGGCTTAAATACGAGAAATAAATGCTCTTCAGTTTTACAAGAGCATTGTGCCTCTGAGCTTTGTATTTTTTGAAAAACCCAGGATAGTATAAGAAGAACCAGCATGAGGGAGGTAAGATTCCATAGCATTATATCAGAGGACAAATGCACATGGCTCTTTCATAAAGGGCAAGGATGTTCGTTTGACTTTTTAGTTTGTTTTATTATAGGGATGCCATTCATGCTTCTATAATTAAACTTGTTTCAGCGCCTCCATTATAAACTCTTTTTTTTTTTTTTTTTTTCCTCCTAAAGCAAATGCTGGCATGCTCCATCTGTTTCAGTGTCCTGGAGTGCCTTTTTTTTTATGTTGGATTTTTTTTTAGGGAGGTGGTCGATTGTTTTGGTTTTTTTCTTCATTTTGGAAAGGTTTGGCCTTAAGTCTGAAAACTGGCCTTAAGAATGAAAACTGTGTAAACTTCTTCCTACCTCCAAACCTCTGCCTGGTCCTGAGGAATTTTAGGATTCTCTGGACATGTCACCATACATCATTCTTGTAGCAGAAAGTGTGTTTTTTTAATAGGATCCTGGACTTGGAATTACAAGACGCAGCATCTATTTTTAGTTCTTCCAGAGGCTGTCTTGCTGCTCTTTGCCACTGTTGAGCTCAGCAGGTGTTTCTTTAGCAACTTCTTCCTGTGTCTTTATGATGTGACTCAGGAGCTCTGGTGGTACTTGCTGTGGAGACTGAAGACTCCCCCATGCTGTAGCAGAGAAAGCTGAACCACCATGGTTGCCAGTCTGTGCGTGTCTCCATAAAACAGAGGCAATAGCTGAAGAATCGATGCTTTCTTTGCCTGGTAAGGACAGGTGGGAACGATAACCTCATTGGCACTTGCCATAAATCACCAGACCTAGTCAGGTAGCGCCTTTACTATCTCAGCATGTAAAATACTGTTTTGCACATTTCTTTCTGTCTGTCCTCCCTACCTAGATGTCTTTTCAACTAAAGGCAGGAACTGGAAGTATACACATGCATGTGTGAATGAGTGGAGAGGGCTTACCTTCAGCTTCCTTGTACTTCTTACTGAGGTAAAAAACTGCCAAGCTTGGAGGGGCTACATCTGGTCTATGAGTGGTTAACCTGTTCTACAAACATTTAGTGTGGAAGTGTAAAGCTTCTCAGGTAAGTAAACCCCCTTCTTAACTACACAAATGCTTGAGCCCTTTGCAGCAAGCCTGAAAATTAGTCCTTGGACCACAGCAATACATTTTGTTTGTGTCACTCCCCTTAGTCTTGGATGCCTGGAGTAGAGATGCAGGCAGGCACTCCATGAAACTTGGGAAGAATCAGTATGCAGAGAGCGCCTGTTCGGGCATGTACACCCACCTGAGGTCCATGTCCAGGAGTCACATTGTATTGTTACATTCCTGTGTTCAGTGTTTGCATTTAACATTTGAAAAATCGTAGAAGAGCAGGGAATAAGAGATGCAGAGACTAATGCTTCATTTGTGTGGTTCCCAGAGCTTTTACCAATTTAAACAGGTTAAAAAAAAAAGAAGTCTTTCTACTTTGGAGTCATCCTAATGTGCCATTTTTTCATAAAACCAGAATCCTTTTGAGAAATTTTTCTTGCATTCAGTGATTTGGAGGCATAACAATATACAGTATTTCTGTGCAGATAACGCTTAGTGGCAAACTAGAATAGAAATTTTAACCAAAAAGCTGATTGCAACTTCTGCTGCGGAAAAATCCCAAACCCAAACAAGAAAAAAAAAACCCAACAAAATGAACCTTTCATATACCTGTTATCATATTTTACATACGATTTTTGCTACCATGTTTTAAGTATGTAAGTATGATTAAGTTTCCAGATTATCTTACTTGTACTAAGCACATTGTTACAGTCTAGGTTAGTTTCTCTCTAGCTTGTTTTTCACCATTTCTCTGGATGCTATTTTTGTAGAGTTCCCTCTTCAATAAAAGTCCTTGCTTTCACTAATATAACATTAATTTGTGATTGATCTTTTCTGAAGTGGAGAAATAAGTTTAAAGCATATATTGGCATCCTGATGGCTTGAGCTGGTCACTGCCAGCTCTTGATCAGCAGCCAACTTTTCAATTAGGAGGTGAGAGTGAGTGATCTGTGCTGGTTTTGCCATTTATCTCATCTCTAAGGAGCGACACATTTTGCCTTTCTGAAAACAGCTCCAAAGACTCTGCAGTTCAAGTGCATTTTGATCAGTGGCTGATCTCCGCCTCACATCTGAAAAGTTCACTAGGGTTCTCAGCACCATTCAAAATGCTTGGAGGTGAAGGCATGAAACACAGAAAATGATCAGAGTAGTAATGATGATAATACCAGAAAAAGATAGACTGGTGAAGCAGCTAAGATATTATAATCCAAAAAAATGTTATGGGTAATTTTCTTCTCATAACCTGAGGACAAAATCTTTATTACTCTTTAAACTCCAATATTGCACCAATTCAATTTCAGCTTAAGAACTAAGGTTTCCAGTCCACTTTTCATTTGAAAACGTATCTCCTATTCTTGTTCCCAGTTGTCCTATAAGAACAACTTTTTATTCTTCTTTTTTCATCTTCATATTTCCTATAATTAAAAAGCATAAAGCAATATTAAGTTACAGAAACTCTGCCAATGTGCTTTCATTTTTGCAAAAGCACATATTTAAAATAATACTATTTTCTCATACAAGAAATAGTATATGTTGAAAAAGAAAGGAAAGAAACTTCAAGCTCTCTCTTTCTTCCTGCTGCATTTAACTTTTCTACCTCACAGCTCAGATTGCTTTTTTTAATCAAAGCAGTAATGGAAGAACAGTCCTTACACTCAAATGCAATCATATTTAATCATATTTAATATCCTTATTTCTCAGCTGATCAGACTTTAAAAATTTGATTGCTTTAGTTTGATTTAAAACTTAAGTCAAATGCAATAAAAGAGTGTATTTTTGTTGTTACTGTGTTCCAATTGTGTGGTTTCTTAAGGTGCTTGAGCTTTTGGCTGTTATTTTGTGGAACAGAGATTTCTGAGCACCCTCTCAGTGGAAATGTGCAGAGATTAAAATGATATAATTTTAGCCAAACGTACTACATTTTTCATAAGAAAAAATTAATTGATCTGATGATACATTAATCTTTGTCCTAGAAGAGACAGTGTGATTATACTGCATTATTACATTGTCCCCTTCTGTTGTTTTCCCTGAAGAAGTTTCACAACAACATTCAGTGGCATGAGACTCTGAGTTCTTTTACTACATGGTAAACGCAAAATAATTCCAGTAGACATGGAAGTCTCCCATCTATGTCTGCAGTTGTCATTTTCAGGCTGTAAACAAAGGACGGTAGATGAATTCATGACTCTCTTTTGACTGAAGTCCATTATATTTGTTGCCATTATCCTCTAAATTCTAGAACATAAACTAACACACAAAATGCTTCCTTGTATTAACATAAAACCAAACTGTGTACTCAGTGTGTCAGACTTCCTTTTGATGAACAGTGCCTGCTTTCCTTTATCCTCAAATTGGATTATGCATGTCACATGGGAGCACATTAGTTGAAAGTCCAGTCATAACCACCAATCATGATGGTGAAATATGCCCAACGACTGTATGATTTAAGAGTGAAACTTGAGAGACCTGTTTGCCCTGAAGTGAGGTGAGTGTAGATAAACACTGCCTTGACATCTCACAAATGCTTATGCTACTTGCAGTCTTACTTCCATGAGCATGAATAGAACAATCATGCTTTAGTATAGACCGATACTGCAAAATATATTAAAACTTAATCCTTCCAGTCCAGCAACATGCATAAATTTGCTAAGCCATAGAACTGAACAAAACTAATGAAATGTTCCATTCCTTGTTAATTTGATGCATGTGTTTTGTGCGGGTGAGAAGGAACAGACAGGAAAGGGCAGGCATGTGCCAAAGTTCAGGGTCAAGTCAATGTGGAGTTTTAACACAATCTCAGAGACTGATCTTTGGATTTCTGGAGCTGTTAGACCATGACAATTTGACAGGCATGTGTAAAGCATAAGAAAGTTCCTTCCGAGATACAGATTAACAGCAATGAGAGGTAATCAAAAAGGCCTGCATGATGTCTGTGCTGGTATTGTGAATCAGAGTCTTATATGGAAAGACTGTAATTCTATTAATTTAGCATGAAGGTGAACTTATAAAATGATGACCACTGCTTGGGAATCTGGTATGCCTCAGACGTAAGCTTTTTAACTTCAAGGTCATATTAACATAGTTTTATGGTTACTCTCTTCAGTGCAGAACTGTTATCTGGAGAGCAGATATTACCTTCTGTAAACTTCATTATACGTGCAAAATAAAAAAACAACAAAAAAGAGAGTGTAGCTCTGCTTGGCAGGGAATACTGTCCTTGTAATGTATTCCTGGTTGCTGCTGGTGTATCTACCCAGCCATACCACAGCACCTGTGAGACAAGGTGGAAAGTGTAAATGCAAGACAGGGAAAGTATATTGTGAGCCTGTGAATGTGGCTTTCCTGTACTGATTTTCATTAAGTCCCCTATGTTCATAGCTTGGCCATTTGTGGGGCATTATGAATAGTCTAATTTTTTGAAAAATACTAGTCCATAACCTTATGTCTTGGTTATGTTCCAGTTGGCTAGCGGTACTCTGCCTTACATTGCTCAGCCTCTTGTTTCACTCTGTGGGTTCATTTTAACAGCCAGAATTATTGTGAGATTGGTGCTTTGTTACTATATGCCACTCAAGAGGTGGATGGATTTTGAAGGTAATGTGAAATGATTCTCTCATAGCTTGCAATGCAGTTTGGGACATAAGGCACTGCATTGATATAAGATGGTGATTTAAGGTTTGGCAGACATTGAGTAGCAGTTACCATGCATTTTTCCTCCAAATTCTCCTAATTCAACTTAATAGGCAAATCATGTTTTCTCTCTGCTTTTCTGATCATCCTCCATTAACCTGCAGTCTTTGATAAATATGCATTGCCTTATAATGTTGCATAAACATTTTTTAGATGGCAAATAGAGAGTAAACAAAACCCAAGTTAAAATGATATTAAAGACTTTGATGGCTTATTAATCATTTATATGAAGCTTATTAATCAAACAGATACTTTAAAACAAATGCTTTCTTCCAAAATCAGAGAACAGAGGCAATGCCGGCCTTACCTCTCTTAGGAGGTGAAAGCTGGCAGAAGCCAGTTTTCCATCACTCCCAATTCACTTTTAAAAGTTCAGACTTCAGGAATGGGAGTACATCCCCGTACTAACTCACTGTCTCTGTCTACATGTGAGTCTTTTATTCAAGGGCTCCTGCTGAAAATGTCGTCACACATAAAAGCCTGTATCCTCCACCACAGTTTTCTTCCCCTTTCCTTGGTCCTCCATTTACTACTAAGTTTGTCTTCTCTCTCTGTCACATCTCTTCAGAGCCTGATGAATAAATGAGTAGTTGATTCAAAAACCACAAAGAACCTTCCCCCCGGCCCCAATTAGCTCTCCTTTGCTTGGGGTTTCAGAACCCCGAGTGAGAGCACAGCAATACAAGTGGTTTGTTCAGTACTCATGACAGTTGAGTGAGTGCCAGGATGGGACATGAAAATGAGGGCTGGAGGCTGGGAAGAAACTGCTGATGGCAGGACTGCTCATGTTGGAGAAGATGATCCCACCTGAATGGAAATCTTTGGAGAAGGGTGGAAATAAGCAGACAGGAGTGTAAGGAGAGTAAAACTGGTAGACTTTCTGCAACTACTTTTAAAAGGTAAATTGGCTACTATTTGTGAACTGATATTCGACAGGCTGGTTATTGTATTACTTCTGAGCTTCTGCCTCTAGAAGCTCTGGTTCAATATCGCTGTGCAGCTGGGCCACAGTAGTAAAGGAGATGGTTCCTAATGATGTGGAATCATACTGTAATTCTTCTGAGCTAAATCAGAGCTGTAGTAAAAAGGAGGTGCTCTTAGTCAAGTTCTTCTCATTGATGTATTCTTAAAGTTATGGGGAAAATTCTGCCTCATTTGAACTCAACAGTAAGTTTAAGTTGACTTTGTAAGGGCCAAGATTTTACCTGTAATTTGAACAAGGGAATGCATCTTTTGGCATGTGCTAAACTTGTCATGTTAAAGCATAATTACTTCCTAAGTGTTTAACTTGCCTGACTGAATATGAGTTAAAGGATACACAGCCTGGTCCACATTTAAACATGTTAGGCGGACCATGTTAAAATTCAGTCTTTAATTCCTTTAATTCCTTGTCTAGTAGTCTAGACAAAGTCACACTGTATAAGAGAGGGAAGAAGCTGTCTAAAATCTGGGTGATTAATGGGCTGAAAGCAGATGTGAGATATGAAAGAGTTTGTAAGCCTCCTCTACTACCTGGAGGTAAAGTTTGGCTGTCACAGGCAAGAGAAAAGGGATAAATTTCAAAGGAGGCTGAAACTGCAGCCAAAATGCATTAAATGATTACATGGCCAGGACTTACTTTGATCACACCTCAAAAGTAAAACAAACACAAGCATGAAGAAGAAAGGTTCCACCACCACCTCCTTACCCCCTCCCAAAATAGCTCAAAAGGATGAATTCATTAAAGAAAAACAAGCACTCTAGGGCAATGGTAGCAAATATGACTTGGCGTTTTAAATCCCTCATTCCCACTGTAAGGGTGAGTGTGACTCCACTTAGGGCACTTGACTAACCCTGCAGTTTCACTTGATCCCTAGGGGCAGAAGGGGGTTGCTCTGAACCTTTGCAGATACGTAATCTCTCTGGAAGCAATAATGGCCTAGCTAGTGCACTTCATGCATTCTGGTATGCATGTAACATAACACAGAAGTCATCAAATAACTGGAGATGATAAAAAGACAGAAAATGAAATAATGCCAACTTACATGGAGAAATATGTGTGGATTGCAGAGCTGCAGAACCTGGTGTCATCATCTCCATTTTAAAGACAGAAAATGAGAGAAGGGAGGTATGAAAACATTTATTCCAATCAATCAGGCTACAAAAGGTAGAAATCTTAAATCCCTGTTTCAATCTATTGCTGTCTTTTAAACAACTACTAGGAAAGAAAGAGGGAAAGTATATTCATATATATTCTAGCTCTCTGGGTGTTTATTTTGGAATGGATGTTTCAGTTCAAGCCCACACCTGATAATATTTGGCAATTAACACTTCCAAACCTTTGGAGGTATTAAGTAACTTTATAATATAATCATGAGACATGCAAAAGACTATAGTCCCATTCCTCTGCCCTACTTTTCCTGGGTATGTAAGAAAAAAGACATGTAAAGCTCAAAGAAAGGCAACATCACTGTGTTGTCTGATAGCCTGCATAAAGGAGACCAAGACTTGAATTTGCAGTGTCCTGTATCTTGTGTAATTTTACCCATCTGTAGATTGAAGAAAATTCTACCAAGAGAGAAGGTGGGATCTCCAGGTTACTTTGTTCTTCTCTCTGGAGTCTCTATATTATTTGGTGCATCACACACAGCCTCAGAACCTCAAATTACCCATTTTCAGAAAGGTGGAGTGACATATTTGCTCTTTCTAGAAATATCTGAGTGCTAAGGCAATGTTTGTTTTGAAGTCCAGTAAAACTTAGGGCTGATTTTTAATTTATAGTAGGTATCCTCATGCGATTGTGTGGGGACAAAAGTCCTCTCAAATCTTAGAAAAAGTATAAACAGTTTCATCTTGTGTCAGTGATTTCCTAGATGTCTATGCTGATTGTTATGTATTTATTTATTTATTTGTTATAGATCAAAAATTCTAACAAAATGAAAATATATCAGCAAAGTAACCCCTATCTAGATATTTAATCGTGAACACACTAGGAGTTTTTTTCTGGCATGCTAGAACCAGGAAAGCTTTTCTGATGGAGACTAGGTTTATAGACACATTTTCAGTAGTTCCAACAGCTGTAAGTGTATCTACTTTGATAAAAAATAAGGCTCTCATAATATGTTAACAAATAAATGTAAATCAAACTGAACCTGGAAAAAAAAAATCCCCAAACACTTTTTTTTTCTTTTTTTTTTTCTTTTTTTTTTTTTTTACTTAAAAGAAAAATTCTGATACCAAAAGTAGCAGTAGAGGATGGTTTCAATAAGCAATACAAGCATTACTGCCTTTTTTTGAATTTTTATGTTTTAAGTCTTATTTTACACTTTTTTTTTTTCCAGGAAAAATACATATAATTACTGTCAGACTTTTACCAGTACCTTCTTCAACTCTGATGGTAATAAGTAATATGACAGCCTCAGTTCCTCTGTCAAAGGAAAGGGTGAAGTCTTCATTTACTTCTAGAGTAATAGATTAAACTGGAGAATCCATTTTAGTCAGGGAAGAGTGGATGTTGGTGAAGTTATGGGCTTACTGCACCTTTTAAAATGAAATATTTAAACAAGTGGAACCTTACGTGGTTCATGCATTAAGCTGACATAGGATGTAAATCAAACAACACCTAAATGTCCTTTAACAAAGTCAATTATATAAGCATAACAGAGATGGAACTCCTTTATCCTGTGCACCAGCCAGTTTCTTCTATTGAGATAAACACCTTTCCACAGATGCAGAATATCATTTATAACTGTTCAGTATTGTGCTATAAACTTAAAAGAAATTAAACAAAAATGTATTCTTTATTAATGCTACTGAAGAACAGTGTTCCATAATCTAAACATCTACTGGAAACATCTACTCAGTTCCTGAAATCATCTTTATTAGATTATGTAGATACCATCTATGAAAATACTTCTAAACTTAATCTGTCAAGACTTCAAAGAGTCTATAAGCAAATACTTAGATTTGCATTAGATTTTTGACTTTGAAATCCATTATTGTAAGTTCCTTGCTGACTTTGATGTGCTGCCTTTGCACCTCCTCTCTGAGAAAGGAGGTGTAAAGGCAGCACATTAGTTTATAGATGTTCACAGACTGTTTTTCGGATAAGGCCATTTAAATCTCTTTTGAAGGTCAATCCCAGCTCTTATCATTCAAGAAGTAGTAATAACAGAGAGAGTCTGCCTAGAGTAAGGACTGCTTTAAAACACAAAATAGAATTGGTGGAATGGACTTACTTAACTCTTGACCTAGCACAATATCAGCATTCTAGTGTTTTGCTGTGACAATGCCCTGCTAAGGCAAAATGTGAAATTTCAATATAGGTGTATGGAATTAAACGATTAAGGAGAACAAGAGGTTGCAGCTGTTTACAATTAGCTTATTTTTTTTGCTTTCTTTGGGTTATTTTGTTGCAATTAATAATGTATTGATGAACCATTAAAATAATGCTTGAAACACACAGAATGATACCCATGTTCAAACACAGGACGAGAATTTTCTCTATGCATATGCCAACATTTTCAAATCTGGCTGGCTAAAGCTAGACTTTGAAAATAATCTGGAAGCAACTTTCTTGCTTTTCCTGGGCCTGATTTTTCTCTTCACTAGACTCTTCTACATAGTATGGAAGTAGGCCTGGTTTGGATGTTCGCTGCCCTTCTGGTATGAACATCACTTCATTATCAGTCATAAGATAATTTTGAACCATTTTAGAATATTATTGGCTTGCTTCTTATCACTGTTTTCCCTGATCAAGAAAAATGAGAAAGATCTATTTTTCTTCTTTTAAAAAACAGTCTGTATCCAAAGTCTGTTTCTAGTCACTTTGTCTAGGTTCAGTGATTGTCGTATGTAGCATTCTTATAAGAACAAAATATTTTCAATGTTGTTGCTTCTAAATAGAGACTTTAGTCTCAGAGGATGAAGCCTTATTTTTGAATGCAAAGTTTGGCAAAGAGTGCACTACAAAACATAGAAAAGACTGAAATGATTAAATATGGTAGTGAACATTTAGTATTTTTTTGAAGGTTTTAGATGAAGTTTGGTAGCAATCATCGTGTTACATGTTCTGCTAGTTGAGTGCTGACAACTCTAGCTTTGCAATAACTAGATTATTTACATGTGATTTATGAGTAGGAAGAGTTCATTTTGAAACTGGCCTTGTCCAGATGCAGTTTTATGTGGTTTCAGCAGCATTTTCTGTACTGCTAACGAACGAGAGGAATGACGAAATGTCAATGCAGTGCAGTCATCTTGTAGGAAGCCTTGTCTCTGCTGTTCTAATGAGACAGAAAAGTTCGAACAAAATGGTGCTATCATAACGCCATCCAATAAGTAACACAAGTGACCAATATCAGAGAAATCTTCAGGGGAATATGTAAATCTGCAGGGGTCCAAACCACACCTATAAAAAAACCAGGACCAGACTCATTTCAGAAACTTTACACTGGCATGTTTGCCATTGTGCTTTGAGATGCTATGCATGTTCCTGCATCAGTTTTCCTGTGGTCAGGAAAATACAGTTACAATGGTGTGCTTCACAGGTTTTTTGGAGAAAGTGACTTTAGAATAGGCAGTTTTATTTGCAAAGAGATCTTGCCCAAATTACTTGCAAAATATCACATAGTTTTGTAAGAAAACTGGTCATTTTAAAGCTTATATTTAAATGATGGATAATAGTGAGAAAAGTCAGATATGCCATTCATCAACTCACTTAAATGCAAGCAGCACCAAAAAGTGCTGTTTTAGCATATTAAATCTGTGCTACGATCCCTTATGTGTTTTCTCACACGAACAGTTTCAGACCCTAGCTTTGCTTCTGTTTATTTTAGGTGCTTATCAAGTCAGCATTTTGAATGATTCTTGTGCTTCTCCCTAGATCAGCAGAGTCATGGAAGTTTTGTCACCCACTTTTCTGCAGATGGGAAGTGATGTATAAAGATTAAATGATTTAGTGTTTCTCAGACACTCTGTCAGAACAAGTACTTGGGATCACCATTCCTAAGGTGTAGGTAAAGTTGGATTATTGAGGTAGCCTTTCTTATTTGGTCTAGAGCTTACTTCATGGCTTTTTCAGCAGGGGGAGGACAATTCACCTGGACGAGTCAGGGGGGGGAGCCACTCTTCAGCATGTAGTTGTAAGGACAACAACTTCACACCAGTTATGGATTGCATTGAAAGAATTTTCTTTAGAGGTAGTGCTCTGGTGATGTTTTTGTCAGTACAGTAAGTGTATTCCTCTGACTGTTCTAACTTCACAGGCAGGTTGAAGCATTCGTGCCACAATCTGTACTGTGGAAGGCTGGTGGAAAGCAATAGCTTGTGGGTAGAAAGGCTACTAAGCCCTTTGCACACCAGGAAACGTTTTTTTATCCTGAACTTTCCAATCTGGCCTAGAAATAAAAGAATTCCTAATGTAGGTCAGGAGGAAAAGTAGTTTAGGCCTCTTACCCTAAGCTTACACGCTATAGTAGGGATCATTCACGTCATTGATGTCAGACACTAGATTTAGATAGTTAAAACTTTAACTCCTGTAGCGATGATGAGGAATATCCAGGATCTACTTAGATAAGTGTAAGCTTATATTTCTTCAATGCAAATGAAAAGGAAGTATGCCTCAAATTCTTAAGACACTGTCTGAATATGACTCAGGAACTTCAGTGTATATGTTTATAAGGATCAAAGTAAAACTTCTTTTGCAAATACTTTTCTAAAGAATCATGACTTTAAGATTCCAGGGTTATTTCTTTAAAACCTTTCCACGTATCATATTTCTTCACTTCTTAGCTAAAACCAAACCAAAACAAAACAACAAAACCCCCTCCAATAAACCTCAAAACCACCGGGCAGGATCATCGCAGAGGATCTCAAATTCCACTTGTCTATGATGTAGTTCTACTTAGGGTCCAGTTTTCCCCTTCGCCTGCTGACCTCAAAACAGCAATGTGTTTCCTGTCTGCCTGAAGATCACTGAGGAAGTGCCAGTCATAATCTTCTCCTTATCGATTCTGGTCAGCAACTATTGACAACTTTAAAAAGATTATGTTTTAATTGGAGATCAGATAGATGGCCTTTTAAGGTATTTAATTTCACTTTGCAACTCACTATAGATTATCTGAGTGGTTCCACAACTCAAGGAGGATAAAGATGAATGTGTTGTCCTTTTCTTTAGGTGACCCTGAGTGCAAATGTAGCTCAGGCTAAAGTGACTGAAAATCTTTTTCTATCACTGGGCTGAAAAGGTTGAATGTGAATTCATTAGTGTTATCTTTGTTTAAGGCACAATATCTATACCTCACCAAGCTCACATCTTCAGTGGTTGCGCTTGTTCTTATGTAATTTAAGAGAGAAATAGACTGGTGAGGTAAATAAAGAAAACCAAGACAAAGAGAATTTGCATTGTCTTGAAACTTGTGTTTGCTTACATCTCTAAAAAGCGGGTATGTAGAGGTATCATCAAAAAGGCTTTATGGAAGTGCTTAATTTAATGGTGATTTCTTCTTGCAAAGGAGATTCAAGGCTGTGCTGCAAAAACTATTTTCTAGTTTCCTAAAACTATTTGCTGCCCATTCAAAGGAAGGAAGATACTCTTACAATGAAAAGCAAGTCAAGAGACAAGCAGACAAAAAGAAATACTAAATTCTGAGACCTACACACCCCCATGTAGCTCAACCTGAACAGGCAAAGTCCGATTAGAAAGACCCTTCTAGTGGTTCATGTGGGTGCTACTGATACAGATAGCAGTAGCCTGGAGAGCATGAAGAAGGACTACAGAGCCCTGGGAGAGGTGGTTAGGGGCTCTGGAGCTCAGATAGTTTTTTCATCGATTCTCCAGGATAAAGGGGAGGACCTTAAAGCTAGACGTATTTGGCAGATTAATAAATGGTTAGAACAGTGGTGCCGTAGTCAGGGGTTTGGGTATTTAGAACACGGGACTCGATTTGGGAAGCCAGGTCTACTGGAGGCTGGTGGAGTTGGTCTAACAAGGGGAAAAGCTGTTTTGGTAGGAGGCTTGCCAGGCTGATCAAGAAAGCTTTAAACTAGGAGTGTTGGGGGAGGGGGTCATCAATCCATCCCAACACTCCCGGTCAGTTGCCAGCACCTCTAATAAGTGCTTGGAGCGATGTAGAGAGATTTCAGCTGCTTTAACTATTGAGTTGGCCTCATTTGGAGCTCAGCTCA
>NW_009923876.1:0-46167 GCF_000696875.1 Nestor notabilis
CAGCGGGTCGCCCCCGCCGGGTGTCCCCATAGTGGGTCTCATCTCAGCGGGGTCTCTTCCACCAGTGCTACACACTCAGCGGATGTCTCTCCTCAGGTGATCCGCCATGGTGGGTGATCCCTCAGCGGGCCTGTCCCCTCAGCAAGTCTCTTCCTTCTGCAGGTCTCCCCTCAGTGCATCTCCCCACAGCAACTCTAGCCCATGGTGGGTGTCTCTTCAGCGGGTCTGCCCCTCAGCAGGTATCTTCCTTCAGCAGGTCTCCCCTCAGCAGCTCTTGCCCATGGTGGGGTTCTCCTCAGCCTGTTTCTCCCCTCAGCGGGTCTCTCCCCTCAGCAGCTCTTGCCCATGGTGGGGTTCTCCTCAGCGTGTTTCTCCCCTCAGCGGGTCTCTCCCCTCAGCAGCTCTTGCCCATGGTGGGTTTCTCCTCAGCGTGTTTCTCCCCTCAGCAGCTCTACCCCATGGCGGGTTTCCCCTCATCACGTCTCTCCCCCGCGGTGTGTGTCTGCCCTCAGGAGGTCTCGCCCCACAGCAAGGTGCTTCTCCCCACGTCCGCCCCAGAGGGAGGTTAAAAGGGCCGTGGCCTGCAGGCTCCATTCCCCGCAGGCCCGGGCAGTGCTCTGTTGCAGACACGAAGGAAATGGTGATGTGAGGGTGCTGAACACCCACACGTGTATCTGCAGCGGGTGAGGAATCTGGTCTTCAAGTGGCGGGTGAGGGTGGATTTTCCCCTCAGAGCCGTGGCTGTAAAAGGGGTGGATTTGAAGCAGACCTTGACGAGCCTAAACCCATGGGTCTTACAGAAATCCCGTCTGCTCCAGAGGTAGTGAAATCTGCAGCAGTGTGTTTGTTGTCTGTTTGTGTATCACGTATGGTTACATGGAGATAGCGCTGCCTGAGCAGTGCAAGCACCCCGCTGCAAAGGTTACGGTTTGGTTTCTGTAGTATCTCTGTGAGGACTTGGGTGTGATGAGGGGACTGAGGGTAATAAACCATGCCTTGGTGAACATGGCAGAGGTTCAAGATAGGGGAGATGGACACAGTGACAGGACACCCCAAACCCGGAATCGCTCTTAAAGACATAATCCTGGAAATGCTGTGAATTTGATGCATGAAATTCATGCAGTGTGAATGATCCCACTACAATCGGATATGCTCCTCTGTAAAGCCTGGTTTTGCTGAAGTAAGCGTGGGGTTTGCTTCTGGATTCATAGCAGCTATCTTATTTCTGACATGTCTGAAGGTCGGTCCCAGGTGTATTGGGAAGGGAGAGGAAAAAACAGCTTCCTCATCAGGGGACTAACTCTACGGAGGCTTCTGCACTGACTCCAATAGCCTCTGGATCTGTTACAATATCCTTAAACCCAAATCCTTCAATGCACTTAGGTGGACACTTGGGATACTGAAAAAGGTAACAGGTCAACTACGTTAGAGTTATATCAAAGACAAAGTAGAAAACACAAACCTGCATGCTTAAGTAAAGTATAACAGCACTGCAATCCCCCAACCAAGCTGACATTCCTCACTTAACTCTCATGATTATGGTCAGCTTTGGAAGTGTCCACAGTATGTTTTATTGAGAAGGCTGGTACAACATGTTCTATTTAGATACAACAGGATGAGGAAAGGGTAGCTTTCTCTCTCTTTTTTCTTGTCTTTAATGTCCTGGTTTATTTATGCTTTTACTAAGCTGAGGAAAGAGCAGAGAGATTGTGTCCTGTGTTGTATGAATTAAAAAAAGGCATGTATTTTAAATGCTGAAGGCTAGCATGTTCAGTGACTTTTTTCAAGGATCACATAGAATATAGTTCTGCACTCAGTGATTTCTTAAAAGAGGACAGAAACTTGTATAGAATTTGTGTCACAGAACATAATGTGTTGCAGAATTAATTCTCTGCTCTGCTTTGCTTCATTCAGGTCCCCCAGGCTTATTCTTTGATTACACCTTGTATTGACCACCTTGGGAACTGAAATGGTTACTGCCAAACTGCTCTGCCTTTCCATTTACAGAGGAATTGGCAATGATATTAACATCCAGTTTGCTAAAATGGACCTTGCAGACCCCTTCCCGTACACTGTAGAAGCGTGAGTTTAGGAAAGTAGTAAAAATATTAATGGCATTTGTTTGCAAAATGATTGCTATTCATAGGGAGCGGCCACATTTGATATCTGATTATAAAATCAAAGGGAGAGCAGGGCTGGGGTCAAAGCAGTAAATTAATTAGAAAAGAGCAAGATAAATAAATGCAACGAGCAAATCTAGATACCGCATGTCCTCTGCCTGGAGCAATCCCATTTGGTAAAGAAAAGATCAAAACAGCTGAAAAATATTTGAAGTAGCAATGACCATGAATGAAAAATCAGATGTGGAGAATATCTGAGGATAAAGGAGCTTTAATAAATAATACTTCTGCTTCCTTAGCGCTTCCCACCTCGGGATCTCAAAACAATTTATGTGCACTAATGAATTTAAGGCTCGCAAGCAAGGTCACTGCTGTGCATCTCCTTTTTCCCAGGCAGTCTCTTTTTCCACTAGGAGATGTTGTTCAAAGGATATTGATGACTTTCTGTATTTGTTTGGGATTTTGGATGCAGAGCAGCCCTGCTGGAGCAGTAGCACTGACCAAGTTTCTGTATATCCAGAAACCAGACACGTGCACCGTGCCTGTGCAGGGAGCCCTTCTGCCTTTTGTTGTGTGGCGACCATCTGCGCCACACATGCACGGAATGTCTGAGGTTTCCCGGCAGATAAACAGGGCAACCTCCTTTGTGAGGGGGTGAATAAACACATTTTCTTAAGGGGAGCAGAGAATGGTTTATTGGTTTTCATCTTTGATTGTTTTTACTTAAGCTACTATTATTATTATCTTTTGTAGTACCACTGCCAGGCCCTAGACCCTGTTTGTGCTGGATACTGCGTTAAGAGATGCATCCCAAACTGGAGTCCTTGACCTGAGGAATCTCACTGCTGTCTTGTGGAAGGACTTCTAACGGAAGGCAGCACAAATGAGACAACAGGATTTCAGTCGATGTATAGAAGTATGTATATGTTTTTGTGGCAAGTTTAGAAGTGGTGGCAGAATAAAAGTAAAGGTCTAAGGAAAAAGCTTCAGACTTCCCTACCTGGGTCTTGGGATCAGGTGCCTGAATAAATGAGTTACTCAGCTTTTCCAGTTATTGTTTATTTTGGTGTCAAACATGAACCTTCTGGTTTTAGTAATCCCGGTATGATTGACATTCTGGCTCACCTCTGACTCGCAAGAACCCCCATTTAGAGAGAATTGCTGTAGCTAAGATCTGTAGCCCTTAGGTGAACAAGTTCTGGACAAGCACATGCAAAGGAACATCAGAGCTTTGTTGACCCTCACAAATGCAATTGTGCCTTGGTTCTTTCTCATTTGAAACTTTCAGGTACTTACTCTCCCTGAAAAATTATACCTTTCTTGGCACAGGTTTGAGTAAAATGGTGAAATCCTGTCAGCGTCATCTTTTCTTGACCGTGGTTTGAGAAACAGTTAGGAAAAGGGTAGCAAGTAATCTGTTAGAGCAGAGTTGTCTCCTGATTCATAGGCTCTTAACTGCTAAGGGGTGGTGGGTTAGCAGTGAGTCGCTTCCTTCTCTGTTTTCACTGGTGGAGAAGATAAGGAGGCTGTTGAAGTTGCAAAGCATTTTCAGGGTGCTGGAGTCTGTAAGGAATAATACCTTAAAGCACCATTTTACTCTGTTGTTGAAGGCTTACCATGGCTTCAAATTCTATCCTAGGCCTGGAGCGTGACTGGAAGGTTTAATCTGTGTTTTAAAGCACCTGTCTGGCGTGGCAATATTCAATTAACTTGATAGGCAGTTCCTTCAGTTGTTCTCCAGAGCTGCTTAAGCTCAGAAGCTCTCAGTCACCAGGATGTAAGTCACTGCGTGACTTACAGCTGAAATATACTACATATAGTAGCTATATTTACTCTAGTAGAAGATAGTGATTTGTCTCTTTTGCTGTAGTTAGGTAATGAAAAGGAGAATAAAATATAACTCTTCTCTGGAAAGCACAGACTCAGAACATACCTAAGGAAACAAAAAAGCCACTTCTGGTCCTACTTAAATGAAAAATGCTGTCATTTCTTACGTTACTCTTCTAAGTGTGCACCCTATAGCAGCCTCCCACAGAATTATCCGTGACCATGCAGGGGTAGGTGTTTACCTCTGCATCACTTAGTAATGGTCAAATATAAAAGAGTCACAGCAAAGCTCTGTCTGGCCCCATATCCTGCTCTTGATAATGGCTAATAACTTGTGTATGGAAAACAGGACGAGTAGAGAGTGATACTTCCTTTGGTAAACCGTCCCAGCTTCCAGCGGTTTCTGGTTTAGAGACCTTCCTGAGCTGGAGCCTGCAGCTGCATCATTGTTTTGGATATTCCTTGATGGACCTTTTTCCATAAAGTTGTCTAATGGTTTTTTTGAAACCCACTTGTATTTTTGGCTGCCATAACATCCCGTGGCAGTGAGTTCCACAACATCATTAGGTATTGTGTGAAAACGAACTTCCTCTTGTTTGCTTTTGAACCCGCTTGCTGCCTGCCAGTTTGAGTTGGTGCCCTATTTTTTCTGTTAAGACTACTTTAAAATAATCATTGCTGCTTACCTTTTCCAGCATGTCTAGTACTTAATTGTTATTCTTCTTGTTTTCCAGGTTGAAGGGCTTTGGCTTGCTCGAGTTCTCCCTGTGCTAAGGCTTTCTAACATCTCTTGTGCAGCTTTGGTGCACCGTTGTTCTTGCCCTTTCTTTAGCTTTGTATTTCCATGATTACTGGAACTGTGCTCAGTATTGAAGAGATGGGCATATTATGGATTTATACAGAGGAGTAATGCCATTTTCTGCTTTGTTCTCATTCTTCTCCTAAAAATTCCTAACTGGATACTTTTTCCCAACTGCTGACACTGTGCTGATCTTCCAGTAGAGAACTATCCACATCGCCAGGATTTCTTTCATGGCTGGTAACAGCTGATTTAAAGCACAGTGAGAATGGCTTTTCCCCCATACGTTATTTTTCGTTTATGAACTTGGAGGTAAATTTACTATTTTAATGTCCACTCACTGAATAAATTTTAGGTTTCATTTCTGGGAGTGGCTTTGTATCATCAGCCACCTACCCACAGCATTTGCAGATTGTTTATGGAATATGAAAGAGCATTAGTCACATCACAGACCCTATTCTGAGCCTGCTGGGGAGTCCCCCATCACTGACACTGATCATCTCTTGTCTCTTGGTTATGATCTTCTCACCAGTTATGTCACTTACTCTCTCTTTCATTTTTCTTGCAGCGAGGCTCAGTTATGAGCGAGTTTTCATACCGTAGTTAATAGTCTGGCAATTTCCCATGTGGTATCTGTGGGGATTATCAGTTAATCCTCATATCATTTTGTCATTTTCATCTGTGCTGCTGCCTTAAATTCATTCTCCTTGCAAGAAGGCTGTAAGTTTCTGTGTTAAACATAGATCCAAAGATTCATTGAGCTTTCTTGCTGTTGCCTTATCTCCTGAGAGCTTTTTTTATATACCTCACTCAGGTCTTGGTACTGTGAACTGTTCAGACTGGGGCACAGATTTACACAGTGCAACAGAGGTCTGCATTTTCTTGTGGGCAAGTTGCTTGGAGATTTTTGGCCCAGTAGCTGAACTTCTCTGTATCTCTCCTTAAGGATAATGACACTGGTTCTCTCACTGGAGAACCAAAATTGAAATATATTAGTGTGTGGGGTGGAGTTAGGAAGTCTGAGCTCTAAGTTCTTCTAGAATAAGTGGGTGATTAGACGGGTTAATTTGTGTAGTGTGGTTAAAGAGAGACATACAAGTGTTTCAAAATGTAAATATCCTGATTTGCTAATTATTCTGTTCTTTTCTGTGTATAAATTCTCTTTACCTTACTGTGTTTGGAGGTTTTGGTTTTTCTTCTCTAATGAATTAGTTAATTAAAATACACCATTATTCTCCTGCGGTCAAAAAAGCATCCACGTACTTTGCGAACTTCCTTAGAGAAGTGTTAATTGTATGAGAATTCTATGAGCAGGCAACCATCTGCCCTACAAGTGATGTTGCTTCATCACTGTATCTCTGTGGAGAGAGGAACTAACTGGTTGTGAAAACCACTGTATAGGCATATATTTTATGAGTTCTGCAAGCAGCCAAAGGATAGGGAGGACATTTGATCTGCATCTGATTAACACCCACTGAATTAACCTCCTTCAGGATGAGATGTGTTTCTTTTCAGGGCAGCTACTTGAGTTTCATTAACATGAGTTTCATTAAAATCTGTCATGAGGAATCAGGAGTTAACAGAATCCAGTTTCTATAGCATTATCCTTACACAAGCACAGTATAGAGTAATCACAGTTCAGGTAGATTGAGTTTCATGTGAGATCTCAAAATGTTTATTTTACAGCATCCTTTGCTGTGTTTGTATAGCATTGCTGTTGCCTTGCTCCAGATGGGAAGGAACATGTAGGAATGCAAAAGGCAGGTGGTTTGCTCAAGGACATGAGAATCTGCCTTCAGTGCCTTACTAGCACTTGTGTTAGCTGTGCTTCTGCGTAGTCACCTGGATTGTGTTGCATTCCTTTTGTGTGCTGCTAGCATTCCTTAATACCATGTCTTGCAAGGAAGTTACCCTAAGGATATGTAGTGCCACGAGCAACAAGCTGCGAAGCCTTTTTGTCCAGGGACCCTATAAGTGAAAGACAACTGCATCGTGTGGATCTTTGTGCTGAGGAAGGATGAGCCTCACTTTTGTTTTTCTTCTCAGTTAATTGTGACAGGATTTATCTGTCCTAAGCATGGGAGATGGAGAAGGCACGAAGGTCTGCATCCTTAGTGAGAAGTGGTTCCAACTTCAAAAGTCAAAGCCTTGTTTTGGTGTTGGAAGCTGGTAGTTCTGGTCCTGAGTGGTGTAGCTCTGTCTGAAGCATCACCAGGTTCAGTGTTTTGCCCATGGGTGGGAAGCAGAACTCAGGTTGACACTGAAAGCCAGTGTTGACAGCAGTGAGGACAGAAATGCAGAGCTGAGCATAGCTGAGATGAGACTGCAAAGTCCACCTTCTCAAACCTCTGCTTTAATAGCACGGGATATTTATGGCCTTGATAGAATTAGGGAAGAAGAGGAGCATCTTCTTGTGCAGCAGTGTAAAACTGTTGGGAAATCCTGTTGCTGAGGGTTTTTAAAAGATGAGAAACTTCTCAGATATGTCCCTCTGCAATAAATATGTCAAAATGTGAACATTAAAATATCCTTCTCAGAAACTGGGAAGCATCAGTGTGTCAGTCCATACCTTTGGAGATCTTGCTGTTGCTGGCTTAATGTAGTTGGAATCAGGTTCTTTTGTTAGGGAAAACAGAATCAAATGCAAAAATTAAAATAAAGTAACATTTCTACAGCTTTTTTTTTTGGTAAACAAATCAGAAACCCTAAGGCCAGGATAAGAACACAGTGGCTACCAACTGGAACAACTCAGTTTAGGCTTGATAGAAGGAAATGATAGGTCTCAAGTCTATGCTACCTCACAGGAAGATTGTAATGAAATCCAGCCAGCTTCAAGAGAAAAACAAACCCCACTGATTTTCTTCCAAGGGAAGAAAAAGAAAAAGAACAGATGTATGGAGTCTTCTGTCCACTTACTGCAATCTGCAGTGCTGACTTAGAAGCAGATAATGGCTTAGCCTTCTTTTCTTCTTGTGCTTCCTTCTGTAGAAATGCCCTGGCTTAGACACCACAAAGATTCAGTTTGGGGTAGTAGAGAGGAGGGGGAACAAGGACCTCACACAAGAACTGACCTAAACTCTGAGGAGGTTTGTATAATCTAATTTACAATAAAATGGTATTTACAATGTTATCAGACAAAGCTTAGCAGTGTTAAGTTAAACAGCATATAATGTGATTAGCGGGGGAGTCATGCCCATGATGTCATACACATTCTCTGAACTCTTGGAATGAGCAGATAATGTCTCAGGCATTTATTCTCTTGTGACACGTAAGAAAAGCTCCGTAAAGATTTGGGGGATGGGAAGGAAATTGCATGTGCACATGCTCAACAGTGCACACAGCTACAGTGGAGCTGACACCACCATAGACAGCTTCTCCCTTTGGCGCAGAGCTCGGCCTGTGGTTGCACCCTGCTAGCATCGTGCTCTGTAGTGGTTAAATCAGGCCTTTGGGAATAGTTTAGAAGCTCCAAGTTCTATTCTTGACTCTGCCACAGACTTGGTTTTTGACCGCTAAATCTTCTTTGCCTCTGGTAACTCCATTTTTAGCTAGTAAAGGTAGTCAGCCATATCTGTAAAGTGCCCTGAGTGAAGAGCTGTATGTAGATGGAAACCACTGGCATTCTGTTCATTATGCAGAACAAATACAGCTAGACCACAAAGAGCTTTGCTGTAGATAACAGCAAGCAACTTCACAGTTAGTAATGGCCCATTCATAGAAAATGAAATCGTTATCTTTCTGCCTCTCTGAGGCATGCAAAATGGTATTAAAAATTTTGGGTAGTCTCATTCATCTGGTGAGCAATACGAATCTCAGCTACAGGTTCACATCAAAGACCCTATTTATTTTAAAGCATGTTTTGGTTTAAAAAATCTTTTGCTAAAAGCTTCTGAATCAAGCAAAGCTCCCCTTTAATTTTAAAGTTGTTGTAAGAGTTGTGAAAGGATAGATTCTGGAGTAATTCCCTTAAAGACAAGTATTTGACTCCCCATGTCCATCAGGGATAATGAGCTCACAATCCATATTGTTTCATGCATGTTAATGTTTAATAGAAGCCCAAAGATTGCATAAACGTTCTTTCTGTCATGGTGTGGAGGCGGTATAAATTGTTCAACTCTCGTGCAGAGATTGACTAGATAGTATTCCTGTTTTCAGTGATGCATGGAATGAATATGGGCTAGACTGGAGTTCAAATGGGAGTTGCAGGTGTGGAGAATGAGACGGGGCCTGCAGACAGGGCTAAAAAAAACTTGAACGGTGGTGGGCAGGAAAGAACAAGTGAGCTTGGAAACTATGGCTCATGCAATGTCAGCTCTATTATATGTTAAAAATCAACTGCAATACTCGCATGATACCCATCTTTTATCACAATGAGCAGTCATTGTCTTGGCTGCAACACTGATGTATGTTTGTGGCATTAGTGTGGCTTTGTTGAGAAATGTGTACATGGAGTTTATTCTACTGCAGAGGGATGCCATCAAGGATAAATCTTTGTTGTTCAGAAAGTAGAAGCTAAACTTTTGTCTCTGTGGCTGATAAATCAGGAGCGGGGGCCCAGTGTAATATGAACAGAGTAGAGCATTGGCCAGTCTGATCAGACATGTGGGATGTGCTAAGAACAACAGTGAATGAAAGCAAAGCCTGCAGGTAGACACCTTTTAAATAATCAAGGCTGACAGTTTTACTACAGTAGCACAGTTTAACACTTTGTAGGTATGTGCTGCATCATAGGTGCTGCTTATGTTAAATAGTCTGCAAGCATTACATAGTTAATTATTGAGAGGAGAACTTTTATTTCAGGCATTTTTACATTTGTTACTGGGTTTTTTCCACTCTTACAGTCATTACAAATGGAGTATCTTACTGTTGCAGATAGTATTGCCAGTGGATGACTCTGAATGATGTACTAGAAGGACATTTTAAGTGACCTAGTTTAAACTGAAAGGGGACTGGGCATCTCAGATGTGTTCTCAAACACAGAACATTTCCAGGAACGAGTATTTCTGACACTCCTTAGTAAAACCATGTACAAATATTTATCTGATACCTGAGCAGTCAGAGAAGCTGTGTGGAGACAGATTGCACACAGTCCCTCGAGTCTTGAGACCTGGGCTGGGTTGTGGACATTCTGTGTTATTGTGGTAAGACGTCCTGTGCCTCAGTTTACCCATCTGTAAAAGGTGGGTTGTGATGCTTTGTGTAATGTCAGGGCTAGGAAAAGTGTTTTGAATGGCTGGTGACAAAAGCCAATTAGGGATATACACAGTCCTTAAAGTAAAAAGCTTCACAAACTGTAGAACCTGAATATCTCAATGAACAAAATGCCTTCCTCCCAGCTCTCACAGGAAGCCAGTTAATTGGTAGGCCAATAACTATAATGAGGCAGAACCTGGGGTTTTGCATGTGTATAGTGAGATCCTCCCCTTGGGGCCAAACTCCTGTTCCATATTATGAAAGCAGTAAAAGGTCCCCTCAGCAGGTGCTGCATAAAGGCATTTCAGCTTTGCCTTTGCAGGGCTGGAACTGCCAAGCTGTTGCTTTCCTGAGTCTCCAAATGAATTCCCCAACTCAATGTAGAACAGCTGTGTGATAGATACAGCCTTGAGAAAAGGGGTGGCAAAAGAACACAACAAATGGGGATTTAATCAAATAGCACAGGGCTGCAAAACGACATCGTCATGTTCCTACTCGGCTTTCCTTTGGGTAAGGGAGACCCTCTCAGTATCAGAATTCAGAGCAGAGAGGTAATGTGTGATCCTATGCTGTAAAGGGCCATATTGTGTAGTGAGAGTAAGTGAATAGCACTGGCTGTGTTCATTAATGCAAGTGAGTAACAGCGTAGTTTACCTAGAATGATGCCCAAGAACTTTACATCCTGAAGAAAGATCTTACAACTAACTCCCTGTGTATTGCTATTGCCTCTGTGGAGTTCATGGAGGAGCAGTTTCCCAAAGCACCCCGGCTTTAACCATATGAGCCAGGAAGTGAATTAGAAACTGCAGTGAGATGGGGTAAGTCTGAGAGGGTGGAAGTAATTCTTCTAGTAAAATTTAATTAGGACAAGGTAGCTTTTCTCTTCCTCCATATATGATTGTGGAAGTAGTTCCACATATATAACTTGTGGAAGTTATTGAAGCCTCCTGAAACATAGTTTGCACAAGTAAGGAAAGAGTATACTAAGGGCCCCAAATAGTGAGAGTTACTGTTTTGAACTTGTCCTTAAAAAGGGTACCTCTGTACCTCTAGCAATGCTTTTATTTCATACTTTTTGAAAGGAAAGCTTGTTGTGTGTCAAATCTACCTACATGAATTTCCAGAGGGTAGTGTCTTAGAAAAATCAACACCATCATGAAACTGCTGTTTTTTCTTGTTTCCATGTCATAAAATTTCCTTTCAATCTTTTGGGTTTGAGTGTGTGCACACTTTGCAAAGTGATCAGAAGCTAAACAGCAGCATCTGTCAGAGAAGATGAATGACCTACCAGCAAATCATCTCAGTTAAAAGGAAGACAAAAATCTATGGAGTAAGGGAATGAGTTTTAAATTAGCCATTTTGCTTAACTTAGCCCTAATGAAGGGCTAATCTTTGGACCCCTGCAAAACAAATGAGAGCACCTAGTTAGACCCAGCGGAAACCAGTCATTGAAAAGGCTTTTTCCTTATGAACCTAATTGGAAGCAAAGTAATTCCTTTGATAGCTGTCTTCATTTAACAGTATCTTTCCTTTTTCCTGATTTATATACAGTAAACTAAGCACTCTGTTAATTACAAACACATTTGCCTTTTTGCACATTGACAACTAAATATGCTTGGGTGAACGTGGCCAGAGCAGTCACAAACAAGGGGCAAAGATCTGCAGGGTTCTTTGGAGGCTGCCTGAGAAGAACCTTGTCCCGGGGCAGTAAGATAGCTTAAAAACCTTCTGTACATTGAGGCAGCAGTGTGTGCAGGGTTAAGTGGAGTGAGGGTCATTGTGGAAATTAGCTACATTTACACAAGTTAAAATCTGACCTGGGATTTCAAGGATATTTCATTCATTAAATTAGGTCATTCTTCTATTTTTATATGTAACAGCAGAATGAGAATTTCTTTTTCTAAACTCTGAAGAAATGGTCCAAAAAAACCACTGGACACTTGTAGAAGCAGAATTGTGCCTTTAAGGCAGAAGGAAGGAATGTGTCAGTCATGGCCCCTCTAAAACGGGGACTTATCTTGATTATAGTATTAGCTTGGTAGTAGAATATGATCTCATCACTGTGAAAGATTACATGAAATATCAACTTGGCTGGCCTTAAAACAGCTCTATTCTCAGTTGTGCTTTCAATTGCTGCAGCTGACAGAGGGTTCTGTAATTTGAAGAGATGGCCATAAAGATGTTTTGCAGAATTTGGTCTATGTATTCAAGTAAAAAAAATCAGGCATGGATAAAAGCATGACTGCCTCTGATGTTTTCTCATTGACTTGTTGATTGGGTGGTTGCTTGCTTGCTTGCTTTTTTGGGGGGGGTTTCTTGAGAATTTCAAGAGCAAAACATGAACACTCTTAATTCAGGCTACTCAGAACTTACATCAAACCTGGGAAAATAGGTACCTGCCTGGTGGAAAGTCACTGAAGTCAATGTCAGCTAAAATGTTAATTCTTATCCACCTTCAAGGAACAACCTGCTTGAAGGGACTAAGAGCATAAGACGGTTTTGAGCAGTAGGTGTTCTGGATACTGAAATCCCAGGGACATGTGAATGCTGTTTGTGGAGCACATGACTTGCTGTGCTCGTGTCTTCAGCTGTATGTTTGCTCCGGAGCCTAGAAGCCATATGGCACCTTTCTTGAGCAAATGAGTGTTAGGTGTCATCTATTCTTGGGTAGTTTTGGAGAATCCATTTTGCCTTGAATTTCTATCCTAAGTATGTTTCCACATTGAAGATGCTATTTTGAAAGGAACTAACTCAACTTTCTACCTTGAAATGAAGCCATAGACTAATTATTATCTCTGGGTGCTGGAACTGCCAGTTTGGCGGATAAGAACCTACGTGGAAAGTAAATTTCAGCTCAGTAGTCAGTGGCATCTGATATTTCTAGGGCTAATTCAGGTTTATTATTAATTTGCCTTTTGTTTTATGTCAGCATCTAAAATGCTTCCTAAAGTAAGGAAAAATAGAAAAAGTGTATTACGTATTTGTTTGTTTTCCTGAGTTTAAGTTCAAAGACCACACAAATGCCCTTGCCCCAAAGTAAGGATGGCAAAAGATAGAAACCCCCACAGTAGGCAGTTTTCTTATGCACTGATTCCAGCCATGATCTCCACAGAAGCTGTGTTGTTTGAAGAGACACTTAAACCCCTCAACTCGTATGGAAAGAGGGTACAGGAAGCCCCAATGCTTATTGTGCAATGTTTGCTCATGCTCCTGTCACTTTTTCTTCCCTCAAACTCCACTGTCTACCCATTTATCTCTTCCCCTAAATTCAGTTTTCTTCCCCCAGTCCACTTTCCTGCTCAGTGCCTTGATGTCCTCTCCTTCCTCCTGTAATGTTTGCAGGCATAATCCTGCTCTCAGAAAGAGTCTGTGCTTTTTTTGTGTTTTCTGCTGTGCTTACGAAAACCCCCAAAACCCTTTTAACAGAGGAATACTCTCACTTGTGCTGTCTTCCCCCTGCACTGCCTCCTTTCAAATCTCTGCCAAAGCTTGCACTTGCATCCTGGCTGGGTCCAGGGCAGGTTCAATAGCTACTGCACATTCCTTTCAACTAACCACCTCATCTGAATACTTTCAGGCTAGAAAGCCTTTCAGCTATTCACTCTGTGCATATGCAGTGTGATCCATTTGGCTCCTGAACATTACACTTAATGCCCAAATTGAGAGCCAAACACTTTCTTGTTCAAAAATGCTGGGTTTGGTTTGACTTCTCCAGTGGGGTAATAGGTGCCATGCACTGAATGAAGTAAATGTCGAGTGATGGAGGCCATTTGGGCATGATTGGAGCCATGGTCTGAACCCTGGGTCAGTACAAGTCAAACATCAGGAGACCTGCCAAGCCTAAGAAAACCCGTTTGATTTCCAGGGATGTATCTCAGGAACTGCATTTGGAACATAGGCACTAGTCTGAATGACTCTTGCAGCAGATTTTGCAGCATTTTGTGTATCTTTTCAAAAGCCCAGAAGAATTGCTTTAGGCAGGCACATGTTCTACTGCATTTCTGTATTTCTCTCTGATTCTTACATGAAGGCTCAGTCGCAGATTGGAATTAGGATGGTCCAGGAAGACTGAACTGGGCAGCCAGTCACTTTCTTTGCTGTAAAGAGCAAATCTTCAGCTTAAGAGGAATGACTCCTAGGTTTTCTTTTTTATAGGCAGTTAACTGAGCTAAAAGATGGTGCTGTAGTCTTTTCTGAACTACTCCTTCTTGTAAAATGTGCCTAAGAAGAAAGCTATGGTTCATATAACTCAAGTTATATAAAACAAGAAAAAAAGAGTGAGTGATGTAGCAAAGGAGCACATAGTCCTGTATCCTGTAGTTCTAGGTAATCCTGGAGAAGAGTACAAAAAGCTGAACCATGACAAAAAGAAAGTAAATGGGGAGCTCTCCAATAGAGTACAGTGGGTGTTGGCTCACAACCACGGTTCATTTGACTTGTCTTTAAATACTCTGAGTTTTCTGGCTATGTCATTCTCAGTGAAGATGCTGTTGGGAGCCTGACCGCACACTGGGAGGTGTTTCCTCTGCTATGAAGCTGCTATGAGGCTGTCATGAGGTGCACTGGCAGGTGTGGGATGGTGATGAAGCATTCCCCTGCAGCTCTGCAGTCTGACAGCTCTTAGGGATGAAATAGAGCTGTGCATTGAGGATCTCAAATTCTTTCCAAGGAATCGCACAGATAGTTGAGAGTGAAGACAATGAGTCATTTCTTGGGAGGGGATTTTGTTTTTATATCCTCAATACAGGGTGTTGCCATAATAGTAATCATGATTATGGATAGAAACAAATGCATTCAGGCTGCAGTTTTGACCCAGTCCATTTTTCTGGGTTGGCGGTTTGGGTTTTTTTTGCATTAATATTTGCCACTGTGAATTGTGTTCTGTGATTTTTCTGTTTCTCTCAGTAACAGTGTTTAGAATGATGCCAAATGGGAACAGCAGGAAATAGCATGACCCAAGTCTAGAAGCAAATCAGTTTTCTAAGTTCTTGGATTATAAAGGAAAGTGGTTTGGTTTCTTCTCCCTGAATAATCTGATGTTAATGTAACTGCAGGGCCATTTGTTTCCTCTCTGCTGTACCTCCATTGAATTGTGATCTTTGAGAGTTCAGTCTAGATGGAAAAATATATTTCCTTGTTTTATTTCTTTAAAAAATTAAGATCTGTTAAGACTTAGGGGAAAAAAGTCCTTGGAGACTGGGGGCAGTCTTGAAAAAGTGGTTAACATTCATTAAGCTCTTCATTTTCTTCCTGTGCTGTCTCCTGTCAGATCTCTTCTACGTTCCCCTGTCACTCAGCTTCTTAATTACAGGCTGGTGTCCTCTTCTCTTTATGATCTTGGGAGGAGGGGAAGGGTCTGGCCTTTTTTTTGCCCCTGTGTGCTTGTGTTGTGAATTTAGCCATGCATCCTTTGTGAACAGAAGGGGGATTGCTTTGCAGCATCTCCATCTGCTTGCAAAGAGCTGCTACTGCTGCCTCAGTGGTGGACAAAGAGCTGATGTTCTCCGAGCCCCTGTGCATGCTGAACAGCTAAGAGGAGGAAGAGGCAGGAGTCTCCAAGATTGGAAGACTGATAAGTCCAGGAGTGGGACCAAGGGCTGAAAACTATCTTGATTGATACTTTGAGATGAGCAAAGTTATTTGAGGATTACAGTATTCGTCATGATGACTTTAGCAACAGTAAGTTACTTGAAAACTGTGTCTAGTGTATCAAGCCCTTGTGGTGATCTACAGCATGAGAATCGAGGCATAAACTCATCTTCCTTGGAACAGAAGTACAGAAGCTTTTGCTACAGAATTAGCAATAAAAGAATCTTGTGTGTGGACAAGGCATCAGCAATCTGCATAGAATCACACACGGATATGGAAGATCCATTCCTTTGTGGACAGAAAAAGCTTTGTCAGGGTTTGTCCTCATCGCTTGTTTCAGGAATACAGATGCTATTTTTATGCTAAGCATGGCTTAGCCACCCCTACTTGTAGTCTGTGCTCTGAATACATCCAAATACACTTCAGCTGAAGTGTAGACAAAGTCTTCTTTGCACTGGAGAACTTTTAGGGGGTTTTGTGTGGTTTGTACAGACCCACCAGACTAAATGGCCTTATGCCTGTTTCATGTAGGTCAAGCCTATGCTGTAGTTCTTTGTTCCTTCAAGGGGGTTTGAATTTTGTTTAAATAAATCCTGAAGCATCTAGTTTTTCATTCATGGATTAGAAATGTCCAGCCTGTGTTACACTGCCTTAAGGGAATTTGCTTTTCTTGAGCTGCTGAGTCTCTGTACATTTTTCATTAGCTTTTTTTCTTTTTTTTTTTCCTAGTTTTCCATTTCTTGGTCTCTGCCAGTCAAAGCTGAACTTCAGACTTGAATCAAATTCTAAACTCTGATGGTCAAAGTAGATTTGTGATTAGGCTGAAATAATTCATTCTGTCCATGCTGAACCCACCTAATCTACTCACAAGTTGTATTCTTGCCCTTTGTAGTGCAACATTTCTGTCACCCAAGCAAGAAAAATAGGTCTTCACATGCTTGGCCGATTCGTGTAAGCCACTGTGTAGTGAATAGGCTCTTTGGTGTGTCATTTTTTTTCTGCTTGTTTGATAAACTTGAGACATAGTTACTTTGAAGATTGGGCATTATCTACCTGCTCTGGGAACAGTTCCATGAAAACTGAGATTGGATCTCTGGGCTGCTGACAAGCTAATTCTGGACATTATTGCAAGCCCCAAGATCAGTGTGCCTTTCAACAGCAGAATAGAATTTCTGGGGCATTCATCTCTCATTTGAAATAGGCCTCACTTAACCTGAGCTGAGCTTTCCTACTGCTGTGAGAATTTAAGCTTCTATACATTGTAAAGGATTTAAAAGATACTGAGATAGGAAAGGAAGATGACCTTCAAACTCTGGAGGGGTTATTGAGTAACAGCGGGAATCTTCACCCTAATGAACCTCCATCCAACCTCTTGGCTGAGAAAAACAACTTACTGTGTTATAGTAACTGATGTGAAAAGAACTGGTGAACGCTTGTTTTCTGGGAGACAAATAGAAGGCACTTCTTGAGTGATGTTCTTCTTGTTATTTACAGGCAGAACTGCAATAAGCCCATTTGTTGGTAGTTTCAGTAGGGAGGTGGAAGAGTTGACAGGACGGTGGTGCTGAGCTTGGCTTTTCCAGAGCAACCAGAGAGTGTTGATCTACAGCTGAAGGGAGCAGTGTGATTCATGGCTCCCACTCTTCTCTCCCACCTCAGGGGAGCATTTGCCCCCAGAATTCACTCCTGGCAGTTATGCAGTGAGGGGACTGTACTGACTTCATAGCAGAGGTGCTCCAGCCTTCTGATCATTTCTGTGGCCCTCCTCTGGAAGTGCTTCAGCTGGTCCCTGTCTTTCCTGTGCTGAGGACTCCAGAACTGGATGCAGTACTGCAGGGGGGTCTCACCAGAGCAGGGTAGTGAGCAGGATCAAGATCACCTCCCCCAGCATACTGGTCACGCTCCTTTTGCTGCAGCCCAGGACACGGGTGGCTTTCTGGGCTGCAAGTGCACACTGCCAGCTCATGTCCAGCTTCTCATTCGCCAGTACCCTCAAGTCCTTCTCCATAGGGCTGCTCTCAACCCCTTCAGCCCTCAGCCTGGATTGATACCAGGGGTTGCCCCGACCCAGGTGCAGGACCTTGCACTTTTTAGTACCGAGTTTCTGCAAAGAAATTGAAATACAGGTTAGACTTGCTAGTGCTTTCAAATCTATAGCAAGGCCATATCCTTACAGAGCATATCGCTTACCCTAGGAGATCAGTGTGCCTCCACAGGTGCTGGGAGAGCCAGAAGAGAGGATCCACCTCTTGAAGTCAGCCTGGAGACCTGACGCTTTCACACTACATCTTCCTTTGTATCTCTGACCAATGAGTAAACTCCAGGGTATAAATACATTCACAGCAAGTTGGAACCAAACAGACGTGGGAATAAAAAGACCAGCAGTTAGAAACCTTTCTGTTTTCAAGCAATAGGGCAACAAACATAAACATGGTAACACATAAAGCAGGAGTTTTAAGAGTATACTGTGTCCAGTGCACTCATTTCCAGGCAGTGGAGAAACAGCATGTTAGGAGAGAGAGGATGTGTCCTGCAAACCAGGAGATACGTGTTCTGATACACTCACTATGCATAAATGTGTGCAAATTGTTATCTCTCTTCGTGCTTTGGTTTCTCCAGGAAACAGGGAAAAATTGCAGTCAGATGAAATATGCCATGTCAATTATTTTTCTTTCTTATGAAAGATCCTTCCTCTTCATCCACACCCTGCAATGTGTGCCATGTTTTGCATGCTGTTTCTGAGCACTCTGACTTGCTGACCTTCTTTGGGCAAACGAAGCTCTGATGTAACTTCCCGCGAGTCCCATCTGATGCAGCTTCCTTTTGATCCCATCAAAGCTGGTTCATGATGACTGGAGGGACTGCTGCAGAGCTCCCAAAGTTCACTTTTTGGTCTGACCACTGTAGACCCCAACTGTCTGGAAAATCCAAACTGCTTCTGGAGAGAGTCTCTTTGCCTTTGGAAAGTAGCAGAGAATGGCAGCTATATTTAAACTTTAATAAAGGTCTTTTGAGCAGTATTAGGTGTTTATGGAATATCTGTAATAGTACAGAGTTACTATGTTAACATTAAGTATATGTTAACATTGTTACTACAATGTTCAAGCAAGGGGGAAGATGCCACAATTTTTAATGAAGTGCTTGTGGCTTTGTTAATTGCAGGAGTGTCCAGCTCCCTGTGCTGTGGGACTGCAGCGCTCCTGAAGAGGTGGTATTTAGCTTTGGGTCTGCATGTGGCTGAGTCTGAGATTACTGACTGCTGGAAGCTTGCCTTCAGTCTTGCAAGCTTTGAGTAGAGGATAGCAGAAATCTTGCAGGAGTAATTTATTCCTTCATGTGTGCTCCTGTCATCTTGGGATGAGATTTGTTCAGATCATTTTTTGGCCATGCTAGAATCAGATCTGGGTTTATTCTGAAGTGAGGTGTGGATACATTAAAACAAAAGCAGCATGATCCTTAGTTTGAGGGATTTGAATCCAGATTGTTCGTCCCTCAGTTTTCAAGAGGTTCACATTCAGTGGGTTGAATTTCAGGAAATTTCCATTTAGAGAGTGACTGTTTGAAGAGTTGCAAGAGCCCCAGAAACCAGAGTCCTTTGTTCATAAGCCACGCACGGTGCAGACAACAGCAGCCCCTTTCCCCATGAACTGCAAACAAGCTTAACCCTGAATTGGAAACACCGTACTCTGGAGGGGTGAAAGGAAATTCAGCAGCTAAGTGCATTCTGACTTCCTTGACAGAAAGGCTGCCAACTGTACAAAGTAATGATGATGATTTAACGAGGACCCATCTTTCACCAAGGCCCCCATGAGCCAGTGATGTTCATGGGGGACAGCAAAATAAGCAGTCTTACAGGGTAGAGGGCAAGGAGGGAGGCAGCAGGCCTTGATTAGCCTTATCCCCACTGTACTTGAATGCCTTGGAGAGCTTCAAGGTAAAACTTTTGATGTCTCTTTTACAATGATCTGTTTCTCTGCATGTTTTGAAGTATCTGGTTCCAATGGTACTAAAAATTTGCTGTGACTGAGAACTTTTCCAGTGCAAAGTCCTTGTTAAAATAGAACACGTGTCCAGACCAGACTCGAATAAAGATTCTACTATTCTTCAAATTATATTGCAAGTTTGGCAATTTTCTTGAGCTTGCAATGTAACTTTCCACTGAAGTCTAATTATAGACTTAAAAGTAAAAAGTCTTTCCTGTTTTATAAAGAATAATAGTGACCTTTACCAAGTCCAATCTGTAGTTTTGAAGTCAAATATTCAGGGATGTGATGCTATTTGTTGTTCTTTTCTTCTTTCTTTTCAACAAATGAGTCTAAAACCCAGTGTCATCTTTTCCAACCTGTTTTCTGAGCAGTGTCATTTCTGTTTGTCAGCCCAAAAAGTCTGATAAATGTTCCTGCTGGACTATTGATGTTACCTCTCTCTGTGCCCCATTTTCATCTCCCTTGGTGCAAGTCTTGTCTTTTTATTCTTAGGGTGTGCTGTTTGGCCCTGGCCTCTGTTTGTGTTCCCCAGCTGGAGGTGGATGTTGTAACTACTACTGTTGAATCTTTCTTTTCTATTTGATACCAATATTGTCTTCTCAGTCAGGCATTTGTAGTCTGAGAGTGGATATGTTGCTTTTATTTATGTATTGCTGATGGTCTTAATGCAGCTCCTTGTGCTGTCAGTCTGTTTAACTCAGTGAAAGCTCTGGGTCCTTAAACCCAGTACTAACCCAAAGCTGTGTTTGATACATTCACATCAACTGTTTTGTGCCTGAGTTTATCCATTATACAGGTTGATGTGTGACTAGCATGTCATCAGGCAGAAGAATCTGCATTTGCAATATATTTGCAGTGTTTGTGAGTCTTTTGGTGATGAAAGTATGCTGGGGGCAGTGGTGTGCATTGCTGCTTTTATTCAGTACTCATTCACATATTTTCCTAATGACAGTGTTTTGAACTCAGAAGCTGACTTATTTAATTGGTTCAAGATTGCGCTCACTCTCTCATTTGTGGAATACAGGTGCTTGAAAAGTCTTGAGCAGCTCTGCTGATGTCAGCTTCTTGCAGGACTGGGCCTACAGTCTGTGGCTGATAACCCAGATGTGCTGCTTGTTGAGCCCCTACTTGTAGGAGATACACTGTGGTCAAACTGCTTGCTTTGATTCTGAGGATTCTCACAAAAATCGTTCTGTTCAAGTTGAGTTTATTATTTTATGGTTTTCCACTACAAGTCAGATTTATACTGTGCAACTGTGTTCAATCACTGCAAGAACTCAAAGCCTTTAGTACAAAATATTTTCTTGAATGCTTAATACACCAGATAAATTCAATCAAGAGCAACTATTTAAATCTTTCTGTGGCAAATACCAGGCAGATTTTTCAAGGGAGGCTTCTGAATGTGCTTTCTTTTTCTTTTTCTATTATTCATGGGGTTTTTTTTTGGTCTGTTTTTACCTTAAATATGAGAGGCCAGAAATTGTACTTTTGTTGATGCCACAGACTTTTCTTTTTGGATCCATATATTCTTAATGGCTCTTGGGAAATTAATCAGAAGCAAAATCCTTTATCATAGTTACAGGAACTTGATGAAGACTCATTGCTGCTGACATAATATGGGTGGAGAGGTACTTTTTCATTTGGTAACCTTGGATTCAGATCTTGAATCCATTATACTGGTCAATAAAATACTTTCTTGTACTGCCATAGGGTTTTGCCATTATTGAAGCGGGGGGGAGGGGGGGCAGATAGATGGGAAAAAAGCAGGTGAGGAGGATAGAAAAGGAAGGCTGTGATATTTTCTTCTTAAAGAATTTATAAACCCTGCTGCAAATCTTATCCAACAGGAGGTATGGAAAATATTGGAGATGTTCCTTCTCTACCAAAGTTCATTTTTTTCTTGTATAAATAGTCTATATTTGGGGTTGAAATCCTCTGTCCTGAAGGCAGCTAAGCCTTGGAACAACTCAGTCTCAGGAACCTCTGTGGAGCTTATTTTTACATAGAAATATGCAGTCTGATTTTCAGAACAAAGGGGATCAATAGGAAAATCACAGAACAATTTGGGGTTCAGTCATCATTCCTCTTCTGTCATATCTTTGTATGCAAAAATGAACTAACACCATTAGAGATTGGTGCCTTCCCTTTAGTCATGGGCTGTATTATGATTTACTATATTGTGGCAGTGCCAAAAGACTGGGATTCCGCTATAGTGGGCAGGCAGAGGGTGAAGTTAGTTTCTCCAGTTAGGACCTGGTATTTGTTTGCACCAGCCCTCCCTGTGGAGGAGGTGGCCTTGCTGCTGAAGTCCCCCAGAGGGTGCAGGTTGCTATTGTCACTGTTCCTAAAGCAGTGTGGTCTCCTCATATTCTTCACTTGCCAGTAACCTCACAAGTTAACCTAACTAAATGGGTTGGTCTGCAAACATGTTGAGAGTAACTTCTGTGAATGGATGTAGGGGCATTTGTGTGCATTAATCCTAAAATCATGCCAAGAGAAGCAGTGTTGGAGAGTATGTTCTCTTGTATCCTTCCAGTGAGGGTACTGGTTCTGATTTTACTTTGAGCAGGTGAATGACTCGATAGCCCATTAGTGAGCATTTGACCTCCTGTGTTCCCCATTTCCCTTTCCAGCTTTGACACTCTGTATAATTTATGTAGCAATTACACTTCAGTTGTAACTCAATTCCTGGTTTTGTTCCTTTTACAGAAATTAGTACTGACAGGCATCGCAGTGATGGAGGGCTTGGAATACTCACCAAGCTATTGGTCTATTTAATATACATTTTTCACAGATAGCATTTCAGTGCCTGGGCGAACAGGGCTAACTGTACTTCAGAAGTTCAGCACTGGTTTTCAGACTCTTCAGATTTCAGGCTATGCTGTCAGTGCTGAGTGATACCACTAAAGAACTGTGAAATGGAGAGCTACCCCTTTCCCCCTCCCCATTCCCCTTGCAAAATAAAAAGCAGGGGAGAAAAACAATGCTACTTGGACTTATTTATCTTTATCCAGTTCCTCTGTCAGGAAGGGGATGAAGCGAAAAATTCAGAACAAAGTAACTTAAAAAATCAAAGGATTAAACCCCCATGTATGTGATCCTGATGAATTGGATGATTCAGAAGATGTTAACCAGAGCAACAGCTGTAATGGAAGGAGAGCCTGTAGCAAACAGGTTTGCTGATTTATCGGGGTAATCAAGCATAGAAGTGGGCAGGCACTGGGTGGTACAGAATACCAACATTTTTTTTCTGCTGCCTGGGAGATAGATTTGAGCCTCTAGGGAAGGGTTGCCCCCTCCCCCTTAATTCCCCTCAAGGCTTTTTTTCTTTTCCTGAAAATGAAACCAGGGAATGAGCCCTTCCCTGAGTCTCATTTAAAGTTCCAAAGTTTAAAACGGTCACTGCTTCTGTATTACTGTTGGTAATGTAACTGCCCCCACAGAAGACTAATCTTGCTTGTTGAGAACATAAGAGAAGTAGTAAGTGAAGGGAAACTGGCAAATATAAATCCAGTGATGCTGGGCTGCTTAGAGACATGTTACAAGTGCCTGATGCTGCTTTCAGTGTGGTTCAGTTTGGTAGCAGCAAATGGTCTTTGGAATGAAGACTTTTAAGTAAAGAAAAATTAACTCTTAAACCCATCTCTTTTCCTTGCCTGCTCGTGCAATGTCCCACCCTCTCTCTTATGTGTAAAATCAATGGGAACCTGATGCAGACAAAGTTTTAACATGACTTGACTGTGCTCATGTTCTTAGCCATAACAATCTGCGTTCAGCGTGGTGGAACTGAGGCTTTCATTGAGCTTTGTCCCTTATAGCACACATTACATTAGACCAGGCTTTGCAGTTTGCATGCAGGGAGCCTGCCCCACAGTGCAGCCTTTAGTGACATTCCCTGGAAACCCTCAAGCTGTATGTGCTGAGAAATACCAAGTCTTGGTAGTTACCAGCCTGGGAGTTTTCTCATGCAGAGCTGGTTTCTTCTGGAGGTCAGATCCCCAAAGAGAAGTCCCATCTAGCCTTGACTGGGTGTTCTGAGCCTATAGATACCTGGCTACATCATCTACTTGTTCCTCTTTATTACTTCTGGGTATTTTCCAAGGTCCCCCCAGCAGCATGAAGTGCTCATCCGAGTGATCTGAGTCCCATTCCCTTTGCAAAGCTGCCTCTGTGCAATACCTGCAGTAAGTAATGGACATACTTAAATTCCAGCCACTTGTGACTGGGAGAAACATCCAATTCCATCTCCCCCAGATTCTTGGTTTCCTCAGTATCACCATTTTCTTTCTTAGCCCTATGATCTTTCTCAGTAGCGCTTTTGTCTGGTGTATGTTTGTTAAGAAAATAACTCTTGTTTGCTTGTTGCAAGAAGAAAGAAGTTCACTGCGCACATGGGATAAGATTTGTTTGATTTCCTGATATGGTTCCTGAAGCCAGAGTGTGAAAATGTTGATACAGCCTCTTGAGATGATTATCACAGAGAAGCAATCGTTCCTATTGTGTGTGGTACAATTGCCCAGATTTACTTACATTTTCAAATGATCATGATTATTTTAGTGTTACAGGCCCCTTAGAACAGGGCTTTAGTGGTGGTATTCTTTGGGGTTACTGTTTGTAACAAGATGCATCGTGGTGTGGCCAGTTACTTCTTTGCAAGTGCTCAACAAAGCTGTTAGCACGATGTGAATTTGCTGAGTTTGTTGAAAACTCTTTCTCTTTCCTAACTGAATGCAAGTTCAAAACCATTGCCTATTCTTAGCTTTTGCCTTTTGCTGTCTCTGCTGCTGGGTTAGCTGCAGTTACTAGTGTGAAATCAATACTTCTGCAAGTGCAGCAGTGCTTGAGAGTTGGTCACGGGCTGAGAAGCCATTCCATGAGGCTGAACTCAATATCTACTTACGTGGGAAACTGCTCAGAAATAATATTGGAGTAATATGACAGAGCATCCAAACAAGCAAAAGAAACAAGGACCAAATGAAGAAACCAGGCTGCCTCCTGTGCCTTCAGGTGGAGCAGATCTGGGCTTCAGTAAATGTTTTCCTCGAGTTTGTGATTTCATTTCTCCCAACAGAACCACCTCTTTGCCAGCCCTGAGCTGCTCCTTTTCTCCCTGAGCCTCCCTAAAACTTTCCTGCTTCAAGAACCCCCAAGTCAAAGCCTCTGAAACTACAGTGGTTTCCTGTCAGGCTACAGCTGCTCTATCCCCTCTTCCCTCCCATACTGATGTTAGCACCAGCTCTTTCCATCTCGTCGGCCATTCTGGTCACCTATTAGTTCACCTTTCACCACAGTAAGCAATTCCCCATCTTCTGGGACATTGCTCTGGTAGCAATTTAGCAATTAGCTCTGGTAGGGATTGAAGGAAACCTGGACGCCAGCTGGGACTTCCAAGGAAGAAAAATAAGATGTGTCTGAGAGAAAACAGGTGCACCAGGCTCTGGCTTTGGTGAGCTCCAACAATACATCTGATGAAGCAGCAAAAATGTTTTGGGTAACCTTAAGAAAAGCTGTCTCCTGCACTACATTATCATTAGTAATGGCACATTCCTGATTTCAGTAAGTGTATCAAGGATGTTTATTTTAAGGAGAAAGGGCACAGTTTATTTTGCACAGAACATGTTTGGGAGTGTTTGTCATGATGTGTCAGTGACAATCCAAAAGACCTGGTGCTGCCCTTTTTGCATCTCACCAACTCCCTTGGCTCCCATCAGTTTGCATTCTTGGTATTGAATATGTCTCCCCCAGTGAAATGTAGATAATATTTTTAACAAAAAGAGCCTTCATATAATTGATATCTGCAAGAAAATGAGCTCCAAAAGCATGTTTTAACCTGTGTATTTTGTAAACACAACATGAAAAATTCACAGAGAATTTCTGTTACATCCTGAGGCAACTGTGAGCCTTTTTCCAGAGTAAAGACTAGGGAGCTCTATGGTGTTTAAGGAAGAGAAAGTGAACAAAGAGAAGGCAGATGGGAATGTACAAGCAGAACTGGCAATTAGTATGTCTTGTGCACCCAGCAAAAGCTATTTATTCTGCTGTGGCTACGAGACAGTCTACCTCGTAGAGGCACAGTATGTACTGTCAGAAGGTTTGATGCAGGTTTAGGGACTTCACCTTCCTAAACAGCAGAAGTTACACTGACATGGATGATATCAGTCCCTGGAGCCCCACCAGTGTCAGCTGCAGGATGTGCATTTTCCATGCCCTGAGCTGACCTTGGGTGTGCAAAACTTTGGCAAAGCTTTACAGTGTAGACATGGCCTAAGGCAGGTGGAATTTGCCAAATGTAGTGTTTAATGAGACAGCCAAAGGAGTGTAATACACAGCAAGTTCAGTAAAGCCCCTAAGGGCTGGGGTCCTAGGAATGTGCTGTGATGTAGTAAAACTAAGCTAGTGATCCTTTTCATCCACCTCCCTGCTTCCATAGCCTGGCTTCGCAGGGGCTGCAGCAGGGAGAGGCTCAAAGCACAGGGAAACCAAGAGCCCTGCTTTCCTCCCTGGGTGTTTAATGGGACCTGCCTGTGATGATCAGGCACTGTCCTGTTCTGGTGCACGCAGAGCAGCAGTGTCCTCAGCCCACTGTGGCCAAGAGGGAGGGCCACAAAACACTGCTGTACTTGACATGGACAGTGGAGCAGCATAAGAGCCACTGCAGAGCCAGGCAAGGGGGGTGTGGTGTCAGGGAGGAGAGCTGTCTGGGCCAGGGGAGGTTGTGCTGGCAGAGGGATGGGACACTAGTGCAGAGGGACCACATCCAGGTGAGTACTACAGGCAGATGGATCAGGTGTTAGTTTCCTCTCTTATTATGAGCTCCTGGTATAGGATATTTTATGTGGGATCCCAAAATTTGAACCTTGTAATGTGGCACCACTATGGAACAATCCAGTGTGTATTTTTGTTTGTTTGTTTTAAACATGGTTATTCTGAAAAATGTATTCTCTGGTTTGAACAGGTTTAATTTCAAGTGCTTGAGGTACAGGGGTTGCCTATGATTGTATTCCCCTAAAAATGTTCCACCATCACAGTTTCTGTACTTCTCTGTGCAAGTTAACCTGCACCTCTGCACAAATGAGTGTGTGACATCACACGAACACACAATTCAAACATGCCCACTGCCCTGGAATTCTTAATGTTTCTACAACTGGAAATAAGAAGAAGAGACTAACAAGTGGATTTCTGAAGTCTTCTGAAGGACAAGAGAGGGTTTTGTGAAAGGGTCTGTCTTTGTGGATGAGGACCAGAAGCCATTGATCCATACATCAAAAGTTTAAACTGCCACAAGAACCTGATGGGAGTGCAAAGAGTTGCACTTCTAAAAACTGAGCTCTGTGAGCAAAGTCTCTTTGAACGTAAGAGAAATTACTTCTATTTCATCAAGATAAAGAAAATAAACATGATCATTCCTTGGCTCTGAAATGCTTTTTATTCAACAAAATGATCTGTTTAGAAAGACATTTGGAGCTTGCCTGCCTGACAGTAGCTGACTCTCTGACACTCATCTTTAGATTGTAAGAAATAATAGACTAATGCTGTTTGTTTTGTAGCATTTGGAAATGTGTTGAGAGATGACACTGTGAAACAATCAGAAGTTGAAGCCAGAAGGAAGCCCTGGAGGATGGTAGCATAGCCCTGCAACAGGCTGAGGTACACAGTAAGATGGGAGGAGGGGAGAAGGATTGACATCTGAAGTGCTGCTTGCTTTGCTCCCCCTTCTCCCATTTCTGCTCTGTGAGCACAACCTAAGCCAGATTCCCTGCAGATATGGAGGTCACACACTTTATTTCTGTCACACTCACGTGGTCTTGTCAGTAACAGCGGAGCGTGAATCAGAAGCTTATTTTAAACCTAAAATATATGGTGCCACTTTGTGTTATGATAGCATCCAACGATCAGTTAGGATCAGGGCTTCGTCTGCCACATGCCAAATCTGTTACGAGTTGAATGTGTTATGGTGTTGGTCCTTGGAGAAACTGCAGCCCAAGATTTAGATTTCCCTCCCTTCTTCTCCTACCCAAAGCTGTAGGAGGAGAAGGGAGGGAAAGGGAGCTGAAGTGTTGGGTGGTCTGCATAATGCTAGAAAGGAGATAAAGGCTATATGCTAAAAACTGTCACTTAGAACTATCTAGGCAAGTAACTGAAAGATAAGACTTGGAACAGAGGAAAAGACCTTCTTTGTTTAAACACTAAAGACATCTGAAAGATCTTGAGTTGATGTGAGGCTGGGTGGGAGGGGGCAGGACAGGCAGGTGAGCAGATTAATGGCATTGTTGCAGCTTGCCCATATAGTGTTTGGGCTCTTTATTTCCTCAACTATATTTATTTGGTGGGATATTGTTGGTACAAGTTTGGTCTGGAAAAATAAAGCCAACTTCTTTGACAAGATTGGCTTCATGACATATGTGTTACTGTGTGTCCCCACTGTTTTTCAGGGCTGATGACCTCTATGTGAAAGTGGACTGACAGTTGTGACTTCAAAACATACTGGAGAAGTGGAGAAACCCCTCATGCTGATGATATAAGATGGAGGTGAGAGAGAATGGGACTTGATTGTCATATAGGGCAAAAATTCTCTCTGTCACATCTTCCACTTATTAAAGGCAATATTGTTCTCTCCAGACACCCAAATGAAAACTCACAAGTGAAAAGGCAGACAGGCAATTGGGTGATCTGTGCATGGATACTGCTGCTGTCTCCAGAAATAAAAATGAATGCTTAATCTGAATCATAAATGCATAAAACTCTGGCTAATGAGACTCTCCTTCAACCTGAGCACTTCTACTGGAACAGAAGAAAGATATTCAAAATCTTCCTGTCTCCTGGACAGTCCATGGAGTTGGAGGCAGTATCATGGAAACCTTGGGGAGGTATGTAGTATTCAGCAACTTCACAGATGAGCTTCCAGGAAACCTTTACAGCTTTTGTAATAAAAATAGCATTCATATGTGACTTTGTTTATGGTGGGGCCCCACGGTGAATTGTTTGGGTTTTGTCTGTAAAACTTCTAGCCAGTTGGTCTTGCAAAGAACAAGTGTAAGCTGGAGCCTTGCAGCATTTCAACTCGAGGAGAAGGAAATAGTATTTTAAGAGAAATCATATTTTGGGCCCAGCAAGTTTGATGTTGGCTTGTGCTGCCAGAGTTTTTAATATGATTGAATTCAACAATCTTTTCCATCAAATTCCAGAATCATCTGGAACATTCCCTCTTACGTGAAATAAATGCTTGAAAGCTGCCAGGTGATTAACAATGTTAGCTGAGATGTGAGGGTGTCTCAGGAGACTCTGCTTTGTTTTGCTACTGTAATTTCCAGTAAAGATTTGGTCGAGACTTGAAACCATCTCAAATGATGTATTTTGCAGCTTTAAGTTAAAATTCAGACCTGCCAAAAGGTTCTTGATTGTTAGTTTTTCTGGCTGAAACCACCTAATTTTTCCACTGTGTTTTGTACATCGAGTTATGGATGACCATTTTATCTCTCTGGCTTCAGAAAAGACAAACACTGTAGCACTTCCTAAGTGTGAGGGGAAAAAAACCCTCCTCAAATATTAGTAAGAATTTTCAAAGGGTTACAAATGAATCAGTTATTGTACAAATAAACACTGCAAGTGTAGGCCCTGGTGAAAAGAGTTGCAGCCTAAAAGAGACAAGCCATTGGTTATGTTTGAAGGAAAGGGTAGAGGTGGAGGAATTAATGGTTTTGAGGAGGACTTTAAATTGAGAGGGCATTTGGCAGACAAAATGAAAGACTACTCAAGTGTGAAGAACAGCAAAAACTCACTCACGAAATAAAGTGAGGAAGAAGCAAATTTAAGGAGGGAGAAATGGGAAGGCCATCAGAAATAAAAGTGGAAATGAAGCTAAGGATACCTGGGCCCTGTAAGGGATATCAGAAGGATTGGTCACGAATAGTGTGACTTCGTTAGCAACTTCCTGCAGGTGCAGGACATCACTGTGAAGTGATCCAGTGTTCTTTTCAAGCTGTGAGCCACATGTAGTGCCAGGGCAGCACCTGCTAGTGTGAGGGGATGCTTAAATGATGGTGGGTCTCCAGCATTTTAAACTGTCCAACCCCCACCGTGCCAGTTCGTAGGGATCTGCAGGAATTGTGGTGTTCCCATGGGCACAGGCAGCAGCTGTGCCTGCAGTGTTTTAGCTGTCAGCAGATTGGGTCCACTGAGTACCTGGGATATTTTGCAGTGGAACTATTTTAATTTCAGTGTTGTTTATACCATACTCTCAAAACCACTTGGAAAAGCTTCTGAGTGGAGGCAGGTTCTGCTTTGGTGGAATAAATGAATGTGCATGGGCAGCAGTGGAAAACTGCAGTCATTGTGAATGTGACAGGAGAGTGAACTGCAACAATGTCTGTTTCACTGACCCAGAACCACATCACACAACACTCACAGGTACATTACTCGTGTGTGCACATGCATGTGCATGCACATGTACATTTCAACTATGTACATTTAAACATGTACATTTCAACTTTCACATATTTATAGAGGAATTGAACTGGAATCAACGTAAATGACATAATGCCTAGCATACTGCACAGTCGTCTTTCAGGTAAGACACTGTAATTTATGTGTCTCCATTGTGTGTGTACACTTGTGTATAATTCATTACATAGAAAGGATTTTTTGTCATGGTGGTAAACCATTCTTTTCAAGTCCTTTAATATTCTAGACTGTGAAGTGTAATTAATAATAAGTGGAAGTTTTGTTTTCATGATAGGAAGCTTTTATTATTCTTTTTCTGTTCCAAGATGTGTTTTCGTTTGTTTAGTATGTTACAAAACCCACACAAACGGTCTTGTGAAGTGTGAGGAGAGGTGGCTCTGTTGGTTTCTGTAAGAAAAAGAATGTGAACAACCAAAAACCTCTGCACTGGTAGCTGAATGGAAAACATACTAGAAGAATCATTTTAGCTGTGATTTTTGAAACAGTGAAAAACTCGGCCAGTATCTGGATTTTCATTATCAAGTTAATAAAATCAGTTGAATCATTTAGTCACTTTAATCTTTTCACAGCAGAAACAGGGTTAAACATATTTAATCATTATTTATAGAAAAGAAAGGCATTTTGAATGAAGAAACATTGGTTGCATTTCAACATTGCTGCTTTCTAAGCTATGTAAGTGCAGGTTTATGAAGAGATGATGACTGATACAAGCAATTTCCTTCTGTGTCTTTTCCTTCAGTTGGAGACAGTAATATATTTCATTCTTTCTCTACTTATAGCATGGGTTTGTGTTTTAACTGCACAGAGTATGACTTACTGTGCCCTAACTGAAATGTATGTATGTACTGCAGTACTGGCACAGTAAACACCCATGTGCATATAAATTGTGCTCCAAATAAGAGTGATTCCTCAGAGTAGTATTACAATATGACCTTGTTCTGACACTGCACAGAGGTTATTTGTGTCACAGTATTAGGAACTTGTGAAGAAAGGTGACAAGGCAGCAAGAAGAATGACAGGTCTCGCTCTTTCCACACTAGTTAGAGTTTGGAGATTTCCCTGTACGAAGGAGGGGAAGATCTATTTGAGGAAGCACCTCAAATAGATCCTCCATGAGAAGAGCCCGTTTAGGTTTCCCAGCCAGCAAGCTACATAAAGCTCTCAGCAGCTTTCATTACATAACTTATGCAAGTGATACTATAGTCCCCTGGGGTGTGAGCCAGTGTGGAGAGGTGCCAGGTAGTAATCTTGCACAGGCAGGAGTAGGAAGAGATGCACCGATTGACCTAGTAGGTATTTCCCCTACTCATCGAAAAGGAATAGGCATGGACAAGCCACAGGCAGCACTCTGCTGCTAAATAGCCTTCTGTCTAGTTCTACTGTCTCACCTTCTATTTATAAGTTGTCTTATGGAAGTGCTAAGGAAAAGCAATAGAAAAGAGAAAGAATGTAAATATTATGGTTCAGGGATATCAGCCCCAGTTCAAGTGCAAACCCTGCCTTTCAGTGAAAGCTTAGAGGGGCTTCAAAGGATTTCAGACACCTGCAAGAGGCAGCCATGTGTATTACTTACTACTTCTCTACCACTTACCTATTACTGATGGCAGATAAATTTAAATAAGGAAGAGCATCCTCCTAAGCAGCTCTGAGAGGGCAGAAACACTGGCACAGGAAAGAGCAGCTACAAGGTGATAAATACTTTTTCAAATGACAGGATGACTTTTCTGCTAAGGCTGGAAGTGTCAATGTCAAATCAGCTTTTGCTCATGTCTTAGACCTTCTGATGAAACTGGCTATTTCAGTGCATGATAAAATACTCACACCCTCCCTCATTCCCCTCACCCCTCCCCCCAGTTTTAAGGCTTTTTGCTTTTCATAAATGTAGTGATCTTATTGTGGTTTTATCTTTCAGGATTAAAGGGCCACTGGCAGATATCTTAGGACTAAAATGCAGGTTAGACTTTGCTTTTTGTTTTGCTTTTTACAGAGTCTGATATGAGTGGGAATATCTGTGAGCTGGAAAACATATCCACAGCCCCACTGGAAACTGCATATTTTTATTTAAACTCAATCCTGCTGTGTTTAGAGCTAAAAGTGAACCTTTTTACGAACAGAGTGAAGCAGAACATTGTATGAACAGAAAGTGAAGCAGAAAGCTACAATTTGGCTTCTCCAAATCACCGAATGGCAAAATCAAACGAGATCCTGAATGTAAAGAGTGAATGCTTAAAATGTTCTAGGCTTAATCACAAGTTTTATTGTTAAGGACTTTTAAAACTATACCATTTGCTCAATAGCATCTTCTATATCTACAGCCTGGAAAGCAGCCTGCTTATATTCTAGTCAATTAATTCTTTGCTAAAGCAGCATAAACAGAAGTTCAAAGATTTTGTTACTCTTCTGCTTTATTTCTCTCATCTGGCTTTGCATAAGCTCTCTGTGTTGATGATATTAAGTGCTTTCTAATTTGTGATCAGTGCATAGTGGCAAGGGGAAGGAAAAGTTGGCATGAGCAGCTCCTAAGAAGTAGGCATGTGTTTCTTTTTTATCTCTGAGCCAGGGCTTTGTCAGAGTGGAAGGAGCTCAGATTGGTTAATACTCAGACAGGCTGTTGAAGTTCCAGTCTGGTTTTCTAATTTAGAAGCACTACTGGATGACATAAATGGTAGGAATAATTGTAAATTCTATGTGAAAAAAATAAAATGGGAGTCCTTGAGACTGTAAGGAAAGGTATAAAGTATCCTTTAAAAGCTGAAACAGCTTCAGAAATCATTATAGTCCCACTTTGAGTGTTTTGCATATGTTTCCAGTGACTGTTTTTCTCACTGATGTGCTGTTTAAACTCATCTTACGATATTAATTTGCCATCTAGTTCAAATGAAGGAAATGAAGAAGACTGAAGGCTAATCAGTGATTTACCCTTGAAAAAGTACAGAGCTGGCACTGGACAGAGCCAGCAAGAACAGATGAATTCTTTATTTGCAGCTTCAGAATTTTTGTTATTGTCGAGAGGTTTTGAGATGGAAGTTTGTGAGAAAACTGACCCTCTGCTGCTTTCTGAGTGCTTTAGATGCTGTCATTCCTTCCTCTAGTAATTCCTCCTTTCAGCATCTGCCACTTCTTCTTCCCTAAAAACAGTACACAAAGAGTAGTATTTAAAAGTTATAAATGTGATAGGCTGACCAGGTCCGACCCTGTGATCATGCTGTGTCATCTGCTGGGTGTCTTCATCTGCTCTTACTCTTCTTTATGCTGCAGAGTACCCCCATGCACAGTTGTCACCAGAAGCTTTAGATGGAGAAGGATTGTCCAGCTCCTCAAACAGAACAATGTTGTCCTCCTGTTCCCCACGAGGCATGAAATGAATACTTGATGGGCTTTGTGGTGTGGGCTGCTGTGTTCATTCACTTGAGCTCCCTTCCATCCTGATGGACTGTTACAAGGATAGATATTCGATCTGCAGCAAGAGAATGTTTAGTCTTTTCAGAGCCCTTCTCATCTCTGGGAAGCCTTCACAGGGAAAAAAGTGGAGGATGAGGGCAGATAACGGCAGGTTTGGTGGAAATATTGGTACTATCCTGTTTCTGTTTTGTCTTGTCCTTTCTTGCCTGATCTTTTCCTCTCTATTTTTCACCCTGTGCAGTTTGAATGGAGAGGGACATAGGAGACCTAAGAGTTGATCAGTAGCCGGATCTGTAGTGCCATACTACTTCACCACAGACTCTTAGGAGATTGTTATCTTCCTTCATCCCTATAAGTAAAGGTGATTTTACTTTATCTTGCTTCTCAGCTAACCTGTCACAAAGGCCACCTCAGTATCTGAAAATTGTTGAGTTAAAAAGCATTGAGTTAAAAAGTTGAGTTGAAAAGCATTATCATGCAATGGATTACATTGGAAGAAGGGCTGGAGATGGAGTGGGTGGACTCTGAGCAGTCTTAACTGATGGAAGGAGAAGATAGGTAGGCAAAGAAAAAACCTCCCTTGCCTACTAAAATGCCATGTACATAGGACTGGTCCTGTGTAAACTGTCAGAGCTCGCAAGAACTGGCTTTTATACTGTACTTCAAGTGAGACCAAAGAATGGAAAAGTAGTCATCTGAGTTATTTTGAGGTTTTTATTCTGTTCAGGGATTAATTTGGATGACAACAATGGTGTTTTTAGTGCAACAAGAAGAATTAAATAAGGAGTCTGGCAGAGGATCTGAGAAGCAGGAGGTGAAAATAAATAAAATGGAGCAGTGAAGAATGCAGAAAGAAACAGAAAGTGTTCAAAGGCATGTAAAGGTGATGCAGGCTGGAGCCAAATTCATATGCAAACATCTAAGGTACAAATCCTCTGCCCTCCTTTTTTCCCTTCCCCTGTCTATGTGCCTGTACAGCCCCTGCCCCCTCTTGTGTTTACTGTCATGACAGAATTTAAGTGACGGAACAGAGGGGAAAAAGAGGCAGATGTGCCTATGTGGGAAGTTGCTTTGCCACTCAGTTGTGCATGGGAACCACATCTTTTTATGCAGTTTGTGGGAGAGGGATTTATTCTTTCAGCATTTTGAGAAAGACTTATGATTCCACCTGGATTTATGCACAATAGCTTTCCTGTCTGTGCTCTTTATCTTTCTTTGAGAGCTCTCTCACTAAGTTATTTTCCTCCTGGGATGTGTAAAGTATACTCTCACCTCCACTGGGATAAAAGACTCCTGAATACAAAGGCCTCTGCTGAAGGCCTTCTGCAGGTATTGTCCATTCCCATCGAATTTCACCTGGAGCTCATCTGTAGGGCCTTACTCAGGTTGGGTCATGTGGTAGGGCATAAGAAACTCGAAAGAGTAGAGCTGTATGCTGTGATACTCCTTATAGGAAGTTCACAATGAGGCTCTAAACCTGCAAGTCATTTAAGCTTGTTAATTGTAATGATTTTTAAGTCATCTCACTGCAGTCAGTGGTACAGTGCCTGAGCTTAAAGCTGAAATCATGCTGAAGTGCTTTGCTGGCTTAAAGCCCAAGTTGGCTTTCAGTGTATTATAAGCAGCCTTTCCGGGGATGATGGTGAATTAGAACTGTGCTAAAGTATTTCTAGCAAGATGAAAAATCACCTCACATCTAAAAGTTTTATTGCTTTCTCTGCTTTCTATGAACTCAGAAATGAGGCCATTTCTATGAAAAATGGCACTTGAGAATATGAAATTTCCAGAAGTGGGAATCCCTTTTCTACCAGGAGTTGAATGCAGTCCTTTCTGGAAAACACAATGCTGTCTCTGGAAATGGTGATCTTGTGCGAGGCTTTGGACCTAAAAAAATAACTAAATGCTGTGAATGACATCTGCTTCTGAGTTAAATTTACCTTAATGCCTCAACCCTGAGCTGGTGTGATAGGGCTTTAGAGATACCTGCATCCTTTTGCTGCTGGAGGCCTATATACAAAGTGATACCGTCTCAGTGCCTGCTAACTGTTGTCTTCATTTCTCAGTACAGACCTGCTTAGTGAGTCCATCCAGAATCCTGCAGCTGAAGAAGAGATTGGTTGGTGTCTACAGAACTGAAAGTAAGTCATGGCCACCAGTTAAACAGTATGTGATAATTTCTGCTCTTCTACATGTATTTCTGCAGACTCAGTTGTCCTGTTATAGGCAGGGTACTCCTGCAGAGCCATGTCCTTCTGTAGTTTGTAGTTGCATACTGAGTAATTTGAAACCATGTAATTTATTTAATGCCCTTTCACTCCTTAGCTTGCAGAATCTCTGCGAGAAATATTCCAGGTCCCTTGACCTTATTTTTTTCAGCTTTGTTTTGAACAGCATGTCTGGAACACGTGTTTCATGTGTTACATTTCCTCTGTGGATTCATCTTTGACATTCAATGTGTTAACTTTTCTTATAATTAGTTCTGATCAGTAGAGCTGGTTCAGGTACCACTGTAGATAGTTTGACTCAGTTTTCTTGTTTGCAGTCCCAAAACACTTACAGGATGCAGTCCTGTAGCTGAGCGGGAAGGAGTGGAATTCTCTTCCTAACTGTCTCATCCTGAAGTCAGAGGATACTCATGCACACTTTTGTATGCCCATACCCAGTCCACAAAGGCAGGGATCAAGTATTCAGCAAATGCATTCAACACACAAATTTCCATAGATCCTTGGGTTTGTGCATTAGTTAGATAAATCTACCTCTCAGCTGGGTGAGGTTTTATTTCATGATTTCATGAGCACTTGCTTTACAAACATCTGTCAAGTTAAAGTGGACTTAGTTTCAATACCTTTGCCAGTTGGATTTGATTGCTTCAAGTGGCACCTGAAGAGTGAGTATCAGAGTGGTTAGCACAGACTCATTGCAAATGAAATATTTCCTTTTTCCCTTTATTTGCTTGGGGCTTGGCGTAGGTTTTAGGGGGGGGATGTGTTAATCAGTCATGGAAAAATACCCAAAGCAGCAAGAGAAAAAAATCTGGACTGCTCTGGAAATGGTATGAAGTTTTTTCTTTACCTTTGATTGTGTATGTCGCCTGCTCTTTGTTGCCAACAACTGCAGAAGTCTCGCCTGTTTCAGGAAGGGCGGATGAGGGCACTGGAGAAATGATGACTGTTTTATTTATGATCATCTCAGTCGCATTAAATAACACACTGTACCATCCACACTGGTATCTGATGACTTTTGTGGCTTTGAGAACACGGGCTGCAGTTTGGAAATGCCTTTTGTCAGGCAACCTGTTCCACATGGGCTGGGAGGCTGCTCCCGCAGCCTGGCCTGGTGCAGCCGGCACACCCTGTGTGTACATTCTACACATTCCACCAGTGACTTTGCTTATATAACCCTCCCCACGCTGCCTTCCTCTCTCCACATAGGTGAACTGCCAGCTGCCCTCACTTAAACAGCTCCACCACCCTCACCCACCATCCAGGCTTGCTTTACACAAGTCAATCTTCATTTCTGATTCCGTTTCTCTTGTTCCTAATAGCTAAACACAAAGAGTTCCCAGCCTTGGGGTATGTCTTTCCAGGGCAGAGCTAAGACAGTTGTGTAGCAGCTGCAGAAGCCAAAGTGATTTTGTATGTTACTGTGCTTCCCTGAATTGAAATCTTAAAAGCTGTTCACGCAGAACAACTGCAGAGCAGTCCCCCTCAGCAGCAGGGGTGATGGAAGGCTGCAGGCCGGAGCTCAGTGTACGGGGTGGTTGCTGCTGTTTTCGTTAAAATGCCTTGAGTTGGGCAAAGCTGTGCACCATCCCCAGCCACCTCTTCTCTTTCCACATGGAAGGAAATACTAACACCCAGCTTATAAAAAAAAAACCCAACAAAACCCAACGCCCCAAACAAACACCAAACCTCTGGTGTCTTCACACAAAGATGTTCTTTGGGTACAAAGTGTACCTACACACATCTCAAATAGTGTCATCAGAATAGATTCATCCAGGACGTGAGTTCAGGTTTCAGGTTTTCTTGGAGGTGCTGGTGATCTCATAGAAGTGAGCATTTTTCTATTTGGATTGCTCTGCCAATGCTGACAATAATCCCTCGGGAATAATTGGTACTGAATGATTGTAATGATGCTGTTGTCAATGCCCATAACATTAATAAATACAGAATCTGCTACTCACTGGCAGGTTGCGCAGGTAAAGGGAGTAGCAGTCTCAGGAGGCTGTGTTCTATAAAAAGCTTATTGCATTTGACTGGTTTAGGAGTTTAAATGTTAATGTTTCCAAAGATTTTTAACCATCATCAGCTTCATCTGTAGAAATCTCTGGCGGAACACATCGGACAGGTTTCATTTCAAAGCCGCAGAGCATTTCTGGCTCCCGCCGCAGTCAGTTGGAATTGTGGGCATGCAGGAACTTTAGGAATGAATTGTTAGTTGTTGTTATTAATTTATTTGGGAAACACTAACAGTATGACTCATTAACTCATGTCTTGAAAACGCTGCACTCGTTCTTCACAATAAGCACGCTACTGGAAAGCACAACCTTCCAACGCTGACTTGAAGTAGAATTTGAGCAACAGTGTTATGAATGGGGCCTTACTTCAGTAATCTGCAGAGCTGGAAAGCTGATAATATACAACAGAGACAAAAGCACAGGGTTCAAGATCATATGCTTTGTATCCTTAATGAAACCACCAGAATATGTCTGAATGACATAGGACATACATAAATATGATGTCACCAGCTTGACAGCATGTCTTCCTGAGGGTTTTTGCATTGGTTCATGGTCTGGGGTTTTAATTTGATGTCATCTATTTGATCATTATATCCTGTTTCTTTTAAAATTCTTGGCTAATTTACTTTCTCTTGCTGTAATTTCCATTTCCAAATTCTTTGATAAGTGTCAGCCAGTGCCTTTTCAGACATTTCCTCTGTATATAACCCAGAGAGCTGCTTAATCGTAAGTCATATGTGCGGCAATATGGTTTTACTATTATTCATGTCTTTCTAAAAGCTGAAGCCAAATCTTAATTTGAGAGCACAATACCTGAGTCTTTGAAAAAAGGAGACAGAAACGTAAGTCAGTCACTCTAGACCCAGCAATTTCCTTAGCAACCTTTCATAATAAAGGGCCCTGTGAAGAGCTTTTCCCTCTGACTTTCTGTCACCTGCGTGTCTTTGGGTCTGCCCTTTTGCTCTTGTGACAGTCTTTGCTTAGGCAAGCTCTGTTCCGGAATGGAAGGGCTGTGTTACAGAAAGGCAGACTGCAGAGGAAGTCTTCTTCCTGACATCTCTTTGCCTTGTGTCTTTTCTGAAAGGGCAGACTTCCTTTGGGAGGGACCTGTATGTGACCGAGTGCCCACAGCTTAGTGTCATCTCTGGAGCTGGCAGCATTCCCAGTACCTATCAGCACGGAGTGCCGTAAGCGCCAAATTTCACATCTATCTCCTTAGTGAGGAGTATAAATAGAAATCAAAACCAGTTGTGCAAATGCGTTCTGTAGGGAAGCTGAAAAGAAATGCCTCCTGCTTGGCTGTACCTAACTCCTCTGTCTAGATGCTTCCATTGATACATTCTATTTGCTGGTTGTAAATCTCAAGCACTGGGTCTGAGACATGTGTATTCATAATATCTAATGGAGTAGAATTGCCTGCAAGAATGGGGCCGTTCTTAATACACCTTTCTGTGGCTCCTTGGGACATATGTGAACAATTTTAATGAAAAAAAAGTTGATTCTTAGTGATTCTTAGATGTCTTGTGGTTGATCATCTGTCCTGAACAGATGGATTCGGTCACTGTAAGCCAAATAAATAAATTAGCACTATCTTTGAAATGTATAGCCACAATTGGCATCTGGAGTTCCCATACTCCCTCCCCTCAGTTCAGATGCCTTCACCTATACTGCTGAACTGGCCTAACTTTATATTCTGTTTGGCCTTGAGTCAGAACAGAGGACCACCTGCATGAAAGAGATGTGAAATGTTATGCGTGCCTTTGTAATGGGATAAAGTACCAGAGTACCAAGTCTGCAAATATTTTACTGAGCAGGTCATGTATTAAGTAAAGCATTGAAAGGTAAAATGATAAATGATGAGGTCATCGTTTCAGAACTGGTGTCCAGGTGCTGAAAAGCCAGAGGGCTGAAAGTGAGTAAGAAGTGACTTCCTTTGAGCTTCACTGCCGTGGTGGGTTGCCTTCGCTCTGCAGGGTGAAGCTGTGCTGTCTCCAGTACAGCTTTTTGGCCTGTTTGTGTGGAAATCTGTCTGTAAAGCAAGAGCCTGGTAAAGGAAGGATAGAGATGTGCTCTTCACTCTCATTACTCACCTTTTCAAGTGGCTTATAGGCTGCAAAAATACATTCTATATAATGCTAGAATTTCGTCTAATATAATTATTTATGAAATGCTTTAATTAATTCTGCCTGACAAGTGAGTCGTGGAGGCTGTATTCAGACCTTTCCCCTTTCCTCCTTCCCCCCATTTTTAACCCTGTGTATCAGCAAGTACCTCATCTCCAAACCAACCCAACAGTTCCAAACTCACTGGAAAGAAATTCAGGTGAAAATTTTCTCTCCTGCCCTGTCTTTTGGGGTTTGCTTTCTGCCGGATTACTTGGTTGCAGAAGAATCTAGTAACTGTAGGAGGTGGGGTAAAGGGATTGGATTAGATGTGGGCACTTCATGCAGCTTCTCTGTCCCTGTCAATATAAAGTGGTGTTAGTGTAGCTCAGAAGGAAACTGATTGATTTGAAATGACCTCTCTCATTTGTGACTGTTCCTTCAGTTCAGTGTGTGATCTAGGTGCCCGGGTGTGAACATACGCATTTAGACTGATGTGGGTAGCACAAAGGTATGGGGTGGAGGGCCTATCAGTCATTTTTCAAAGCACTCATGCTTTGTCAACTATGCAACAGGCTGCTTTATTCTCTTTCTTCTGCCTGGGGCAGTGGAACATCAGTCAAGTATTTCCAGAGTCAGTTGTTTTCTGGTGGTCTAGAGAGCTGACTGTGCTCCCTAAAGGGTCACTTCAAAGCCAGGGCTGATGCAAAGGGAGAAATGAGATGGCACGGGCAGGAGGAGGGCAGGCTGTGGGAGAAAGCTGATCTTTCTGTGACAGCAAGCTATGAGCAGGTAGAAAAGATAGACTTGTAAACTGGCATAATGTAAAAAGAGTTTCAGGAGAAGAATTCAGGTTTGAATAATATGCATATATAATTGCTGCCCTTAGGCTCCAGTATTAAAGAATAAATTGCACAGATCTTCAAGAACAGTAGGTTCCTTATTTCTCAGGGGCTTTGGTTCTGAGGGACAGAATGCATGTCCTGGTATTAGTTGTCAATGCCCTAATGGGATTCCCATTTCAGTAGTGTCATCGCCTCCTTTCACAGGTGGAAAGCTCTCTGCAGATTAAGAGTAGTGGCCTATTGCCGTTCTCCTGGCAGTGTATTTTACCTGAAGCCACTTGCTTGCTGCAGAAAAAGGCTTCTTATGGAAATAAAATCTTTGGTGCCCCAGGCTAGCGCCCAGCACTGGCAAAGGGCGAGAGGGTTGTGTCCAGCCTGGCTGTGCACTCGCTTTGATGCCAAGTCTTGAACATGGTCCTGAACCTTCTTTCTCTTTTCAGAGAGGAGAAAGTAAGAAAACACACACCTTACCCAGATGTAGGTGGAGATTAGTCTCTGGGCAGGAGAATCACACAATTACCATGCGAGTTTTTTTCTCTTTCTGTGTATAACAGCCCTTGGAAAGCACACAAGGGCATGGCTCAGCTCCGAGTGAGGCAGCGTTGAAGCACAAAGTAGGCAAATTTGAAATTGTTTGGAGTCTTTTCAGAGCTTCTCATTATCTCGTTTGTGCATTTAATGACTATTGTACATGCATGCATGCATCAAGAGTTTTTGAGGTTTGCATGCCACTGGCAGCAGTTGGAAGGCCAGAGAGGCCTATCTGCAACACAGGCAGCTTGGTCCCCTGGAGACGAGTAAAGAGTGGGGACAAAGCTGGTGTGTGAGAAGTGTGGGGGCCCAACAGCATGTTTGCTGCTTAATGCAAAGCAAAACCCCTGTTAAGTAAAGACACCCAGGCTTCCGACCTGGGAGAGGGTCCTGATGGTAGTGAGACATTTCTAGAGAGGTGAGCTACCCGTCAGATATCCGTCAGCTATCTCCAGCTCTCTTTGAGCAAGGTGGGGGAAGGATAACTGAACATATCAGTGGTAGACGTTATGTGTTGATAGCCTGGGGCATTCTGTGTGGCCAGAACATCGGTCTGAACATGTGGAATAGATGATATGCTCATTTAACCTGGTAAGGCAAGAGTTTGAGAACAGCTCAGGTACATTAAGGGTTGAAATATTCCTGAAAACTGGGGGGCTTTTATGATTTTAAGTCACGTATGAGACTTTGAAACCTACATGGTCTCTGAACAGCTTCGCAGAAGCTCTCAGCTCTTAAAACTGTTCAAAGCAGAGAACGTGGAGGTCAAAGTGGTGGAGTCCTGGGTGCCTCATGTAGGTAGGTCCTTGGGAGTGTGGGCTTCACTCTGTAGTCTGCAGTGCTGAGGCAAGCTGAGTAACTCTCAGGGTTAGCTCTGTTGGCACCATTTGCCTGAAAGATCATGAAATCAGAATAGGATTCCCATGGATATGTCATAAGCCCAGTCCTAGCTAAAAAGAGAGAGAGGCTGGATAATGAGGTTTAGAGGATTTTATCTGTAATTTGCTTTTATCGCAATAAAACATGCAATTATGAAACTGAGGGTTGTTTATAACTCCTGTCTAAGGCACTGCTTCCTTCTGATTAATATTGCTAAAATAGTGAAGCAACAGGATGCACTCAGGTGAAGAAATGAAACCACAATAATTGAGTAACAGTTTTGATGAATTAAAAAAACAAATGAAAACCTTATGTAAAAAATATACACGGAGAAATCAATCCTTTCTTTCTGTCTTTCTTTTTCTGTCTTTCTGTCTTTCTTGGAATCCACCCTGAACCAGATGTTGGGAGTCTGTAGTTTAGTGTTTTTGGATCACTGCCCAGACTTTTACCTATCTTTTCAGCTATTTACATGGGGTTTATTTCTCCAGCTGCGCTCTCACTGATACTGTACAGCCACAGAGCTGCTAAGTTGGGAGTCACTAATAGAGGGAGTTACTGTATTTTCATTGAGATGAACAGTGATACAAAACATCAAATGGAAATAATTTTGTCTTTGCTCACCAAGCAAGAGGATCAGGCTTAATGAAGGGTCTGAAGAAATCTGCTGTGGACAATGATAACACAGAAGGAGGGAAGGGAGTGGCATAAGGAATTTTCTTTCCAGCACCATCACAGAGAAGGAGCAGACAGCTGCTGCTGCTATGTATGAGAAAAGGTGCAGGGGAATGTCTTTTGTTTAGAACAGACTCACTTCCTATTGTGTTCTTTGGCTTTAAGTGGTTTTTAGTTTTGATGGTTTCTACCCTCTCTACCTTTTACTTTCCATGAAAAATTGTTTTCTTTTTTTTTTTTTTAATTATTCTGATTTTTTAGTTGGATTTTTGATCCGTAAAGATTCAGTATGGGAGAAATGGAAGATTGCTGGCGTAAGTGCATGTAGTTTTTATGCTCTGGGCACAGAGAAGTTCTGTCATCTTGTGTTACAGCATGTAGCGACAGCAGAATCATGAGTGTACACGCCAGTCCTCTGACAGACCACTAAATCTCGTTCATGGGCTTGCTCATACAGTTGCACTAAAACTTTTATTTTGTGTTGGCATAATGTTTTGCACGTTTCTAAATTATAACCTTCCAACTTGCAGTGGCCTCAGCTGTAAGGTTCGGTCTGGAGAGAGGAAAAGTTTCTCAACACAACGTTGGTAAAGGCTCTCCTGAGTGGAGGAGTGTAATTTTTAAAGGTGTCATGTGGCAGCCTGCCCAAGAGACTGATGCTTCAAGTTTGGTCCTGACTCTGGATTCAAGCCAATACCCTAGAGATTAAATATTCCATCGCCTGTTACCAATCCCTTGAGCAATCTCATGTCTCCAGGTGCTGGTCTTTTACACAGACTTCTTAGCAAAAGCAATTTCATTGGCAGGAGGAATCGGCTAGTTCAGTTCAACTGGAATTTTTTAATGAAGTCCCTCATACCAGTCGGGCTGAGGATCATCTAATGGAAGGAAAGGCAAATGAAGAAAGGCAAGGGAAAATGGGGATATTCTGGAAGGCTCTTTTACAGCACTCTATCTAGGACGAGGTGGCAGAATGGTGTGCCTAAGAGTGGGTGTGATGAGGCTGGGTGGCTGAGAACAACCCTTTGTTCCTGAGCTTGCTCTGTACATGCAGCACTCTTCATTTCATAAACAGCACCAGCTGTAAGGCTCACTATTTGGAAAAATCCCCCCAAACCATTGTTTTTCAGGATAGATATGAAATGGAAAACTGAGCTACTGCCACCCAGCACAGCCAACAGTGACGGTGCTGTTCTTCAAGTGGATTGTACCACACAATCACTATGCTTGTCCCTGACTGGGGCGCACTACAAACATGCAAAAGTTGATACAAATCTGGGTGCTCATGAATGTAAATGCAGTTCTGGTGGCTTCCTTTAGGGCAGCGCTGCTGAAGGCAAGTTAAAATGAGACATTTAAAAACCAACAACAATAAAGGTGTTGCTAACTTTAGTATCTAGAGCTAGAAGGTGACCAACAGGTCAAGAATATGTATTTTGTAGCCCAAACTGTCTCATTTGTGTTCCCAAGTCACTTGTTTTATCTTTAAAGCTAAATTTTGGCGTCAAAATTCCTATTCTTCCACACTATCCTATTCTAAAGGTAATGTCCAGTAGCACAGCACGAATATTTATATTAGTGCTTTTAAAGCATATAAATTTTGATCCCTTTGATTCCCAAATAGATTATTGGGAATTTTAAAGGTTTTTAAAAAGACTGAAGAAGTGCACAGTTTATGTGTAAGAGACACGTACTGGTATGGCCTGAGTATTCAGGTTTACACATCTTAGGTATGAGGAGATAGCTTTGTGCAAATGTGTATGGCCACATCAGGCAAAAGTGACTGCTCAAAGAGCACTCTTTAGACATTTAATTTATGCAATTTGCTAATGCTGTGTTGCAGTTTAAGGGCCTCCTGAGGCCGTCAGGTTTACCACTTGGGTAGATGCTATGTTGCTAACATGGCTCCTGTTAAATTTTGAAGGCTCTGGTTCTCTACTTACATTTTATATTGTGATTCAATCCTTACTTCTACAACTCACATTTCACTGTTTTCTTCTCTTCAATTTTTTTTGCATCCCAGCAGCCATCTGGCACTTTCTTCTATCAGCCAAGTTTCTGCTCTTTACCTGGAGCCTTTCAAACAGTGACTCTAGAAGAGAGTGGATTAACAGTTGTCACTGGAAAATGAGTTTACTTCCAGCTGGAAAAGCTGTGAAATATAACTATTCATTGATACATTATGCATTTCTTCTTGGACACTCTTCATTCTGTTTGAAGACAAATACCTGGGAATACTTTTCCTTAGAGTTAAAAATCTGTGAGAAGACCCTTAGTGTCTTTAAAGTGAGTTGGCTGACTTCATTTGCTCGTATTACACATGAGGGCTCTACATAGCAGATGTGTTCTTTAGCAGAGAGGTATTTGGGATTAGCCAGAGATGAGGCTTGAGTCTTTAATCTGGGTCAGGTTTAGTCCAAATGAAAGAGATTTGTGGGCATCCTACTATGCTTACTTTTCTTTTTCATAGTGAACTCCAAAGGTTGTATTCACCCTGCATTACCTGTGTCCCTTTTATAATAAAAGTAGACGTGCATCAGTCACTTGAAGCAACCTATTCTCTTCTCTGTCCATGATGTATTATAAGTATTCAAAGAATAAAATTTCCTTGTGTACTTTTAATTATTCCAAGAACTGAAATGTCTCAGTTAGTAGTAAAAGTGTCATGAAATTACTGTAAGGTTGCATGAGTTTTGGCTGTAAATCTTATTCACCTTGACTAGATCTCATACTTTAATTCACTGGGGTATAAAATACCATTTACATTAGTTCTTAGTTCACTTAATCATAATTAAATGACTTCAGAGGCCAATAATTCCTCGAGACTCTTTCTTTGATGTGACACCAATAACAAACTGTGTTTGTAATGTGAAGGTGTTCTACTTCACTTTTACATTTGCCCTAGCCTTATATAGCATATAATGTTCTCTTTAGGTATAGACATATGCTCTTGTTACATGCACCATATGGGTCACAGATGTGGCTGACACAGCTACATGACATCTTTTTTAATTTCATTGCACTCTACCAAGGCTGCACCTTTTCCTGATGGGTTGAAGGGATTTCTGCTCAAGATTTTAATCTTTTTTCACCTGAATGATGAGTGGGGGGAGGGATCCTTCTTTTTCAGCTATCAGGTTCTATTGTGTTAATAAAAACCTTTATGAAAGTAATACTTTGCTGCTGCTGAATTCATTGTCACCTTAAGCATGGCTTCACTGCAGTGTGCTTGTGTTCCCTCTTTTATTTCTGCGTATGCCTAATACTTGGGCTTTGCCTTGCTTTTCCTCTTCTGATCACAGTCAAAGGGTAGAAATGCCATCTTTATATATTCTCCATGAACTTCAAGAGTTTGAAATCCAGTTTTAACTTTTGCAACTACATTTTTATTTCAATGCTACTGAAGAAATACTTCTTATGTTAAGGAACGTACTTGGGGTTTGTTGCTGTTCAATTTTGTCATAGTCAGATCAGTGTTAGTGATCTGAAATGCTGATATTACCTGTTATATTATTTTATAT
>NW_009923877.1:0-15004 GCF_000696875.1 Nestor notabilis
TTATCTCAACCCATGGGAGTTATGTTCTTTCGGTTCTCCTCACGATCCCTCCAGGAGCAGGGGGAGGAAGAAGTGGGGGGAGAGAGCGAGCGGCTGAGTGGTTCCAGATTACCAGCTGGGCTTGAACCACAACACTGATTAACTTTAAAATGCTTCCTGCTTAGAAGAAGCTGACCACACCAAAAAGTGTCCAAGCCTTTGGACTATTAATATTCCATCAGTAAGGTTTATTTCCTGGTTTAGATAACTGAATTAGAAGCCATCTCCTGGTTTTATAATGCAGTGAAACAAGAACTGGAGCAATTGTTAAGAAAAAAAAGTAAAATCTGTATAAACCTGTGCCATTACTGGTGGAACAGAATTTGTTAAAGGGTGTGTTGAAAGACAGTATTTCCAGCTCATTTCAGTGGGGAAGATAGCTGAACCACAGTAATGGTCAGAAACACGGTGGAGTGAATGAATGGATAAATTCAAGAAAATTATCCCTGGCTATGAAAATAATTTGCACCATTAATGCAGAACAACATCAAATTGCAGTCCTTCTTTTCTTCCATATAAAAGAAAGCCAACCAAGAACAGAAACTAGAAAGGTGCTTTTTTAAGGAAAAGAAGCTTAAAAATGGGGCATGGGAACTTGTGTAAAGGCAAATATGAAAGACCTCTTAAAGAGCCAGTCACCTGCTTGGCACAGAATCTCCTAAACTCTCATTCTTAGTTGATACAAACATATTTCTTTGACAAAGAACTGCTAAAGCCATGTTCAGTATTAGTCACCATTAGCTGTATCTGCAAGGACATCCCATGTCTCTCTCCATCAATTACACTTTCTTGAAAGCAGGATCCCTCCAGCCACGTTTCCAAAGGTACTTAGACACTTTGAGACCCACACCTGGAAGGCAGAGACCTTGGCAGCATCAACAGCCTGTGGACCAGGACCCTCTATCCAGAACATGGGAAAAGAAAGAAAGAAGTCTGAATTCTGGGCTGACCACCACTCTCTGTGTGTGAGTCCATAACATTGATCCTAAACCCACAAAGCTTATTGTGAATTTAGGTGCAACCCTATGTCTCAAAGTGGCCCATGGCCTTTTGCCAAGCATTTAAAGCAGTCATTGATCATTACAAATTAGGAAACACGCTTAAAAACTCCCAGTGATCCTTTATCTGCATATCTGGTCACATAAGTGGTTTTGACTGTCTGGTCCAGGTTCTCTTGTAGTAATTCAGGAGTTCTGCTATTCTTGTCCTTATTATGTAACCTGGTTGATGGTCCCATATAGGGCTCCAGGTGGAGATGCCACCTGTGGAGCCTGCTCTTTCCCCTTCACCGAAGAGCCCTTGTGAAGACAATTTCATGTGGACAGCAGAGCATCTAACAAATAAAGGGCAAAAAGTAAGTCTGCCACCACACACCACAGATAAACCTGTCTAAAATGCAGGTCCAACCCTGCCTTAACCCAAACTCTAAAAATGGTCCTAGACCTAAACAACTAGCAATAATGAAACTCTAAACTGCACAACAGTTATCTCCAGCCAGTTTCTCTAATAAGGGTAAGAATAAAAGGTAACTGGGGTAAGACTACACCCAGTTACCACTACCATCTGGTAGTGGTACTCTGTAATCAGCTTTGACAGCCTGGCCCCAGACTGAGGTTAAATTGAGTGGTGGGCTCACCCTATACCTCCAGGACTGGATTGGCCTAGGGTATGTTTAAAATCTTGAATTTAGTCAGAATTTAGTGGGAGTTCATGGTCTACAGCAAGCGCAAGGCTGGAGCTGGGTGTCTATCAAAGGTTGAATCTTGTATGCCCAGGCTAAATACAGCTTGGAAGGTCTTTGGGACTAGCAGAGACCTGGTCATTGAAGAAAAGCAAATACATTAGATAAGGGAGAGCTTAGCAAACATACATGTTAACCAGAAACAAGATAACATCGCACTACCCGTTTTATAGCACAATCTTAACTGCTGTAATCAGAGAGGCTATAAGGACAAGCCCAAAGGTGCAGTAGGACCACCATAACTTACTTACCATATTTATCTATGAGCCCAAGTTTCCTCCCATTTTCTTTCTTTGCATGTGGATGGAAAATTTTTCTAGTCTAGACTTAAATTTTTACTATGGTCCTACAGACTGAAGCACAAAGAGCCCCATATCTGGAGTCTCCAGGTGCTGCTGTAATACAGATTAATAAATGACTGATAGCCATACAGCCAGATAAATAAAATACACTGACCTGATAAGAATTACTACATTAGTTAGGTAATTTTCTCTCAGTAGCAATTTCCCACTCAGGCTACTAACCCACCAAAACAAAGCAGGGGGGGTGTTTAATTTTCGTTATTGTGGGTGTTAAATTACTCTTTGATATTTTTTAACAGGAAAACATTATTAAATATTAAAATTAAACAGCCAGATCTGACATAATTTCAAATTCTGATGTGATAATCCAGAATCTGTGAATTATTGACTGGAAGACAGACACTGATTTATAACCCTGGGGCTCTTGAGAAGTAAGCTGTTCCCAAGTGCTAGATTTTGCATTTACTTTTCTAACTTCACAGAAATCCATATGGAAACTCTTTCTTTGGTCAGAATCCACCTATTTGGTTCACATACAAGACATCCCAGCTACTGTATAGCTGCCATAGCTCTGGTTTGCTTTTTGCTTTTGAGATCTGTCTGGTTTAAATAGCAGCATGGGGATTGATATAAACCACTCAGTTTTTGCCATATTGGATCTCTCTTAAGGGCTACACTTTCACACCCATGAAAGGTGTTTCTTGGAGCTGTGTATCTACAATGGGGGCAGCCCCAGGGGAAGCTTTACCTTTTCTTATTACTAGACATACACTGTGCAGATCCAGTAATAGTTACTCTGTTTGTGAAACACCCAAGTTGTACAGAGTGGGGAGGAAGAGAATGGTGTCTTTTCCTTTCAGTTAACATGTAGAGAAGAATATTCTGGACTGAACCTCAAAAGCAATTAAAACCTGTAATGCTTTTAATTTCAAGACGAAACACAAATTAATGAAAGAAAATATGTTCTAGGAAATATTTCCTAATAAAATTTTTCCTAACACTTGAAAAAAGAAAACCTTCCTGAAAGAAATTTATTCTTACCAGGGTTTTGTTGTGGGTTTTTTAACCTAAAGAATTTTGGGGGAAAAAGTGAGGGGGTGCTATAAAGCATCTGTACAAAGGAAAGTGAAGAGCACCCACACCTTATAATAGTTCAGTTTGGAAATGCAAAGGAGGCATGTTCTCCTCTCAATTTCTGCATTACAAAGCCATGGCTGCTCATTCCTGGTATTCTGCTCTTTCTCTTCTTCTGACTTCAGAAATTTTCACAAGGAAAATTCAGAAGACAAACAAAAACTATCACAACAAATTCTGGCCTATCTTCTGCTGAATTTTGCTTTAAAGTGTTTGTTGACTTTTAGTGGCTTATGGTTATCAGCTGATGACACAAGGGTGGGAAGGGGAAAAAAGGTCCTGTGTTGGATTTGCACCTGTGCTCCTGAAGGACGTGTGGCCATGCAAAAGCAGGTGCAACCCCATGGGAAACACAGAGCAATGGTCAGTTCAGCTTAAAAATCCCCCTCGCATATGTGTTGGGTGGTGCTGGGCATCTCACCTTAAGCACCAGGGTGAGGCACCAGCAGAGCATGGGAACACAGTGCAACCCCTGTGGAAAACACTTGATGCTGCAGCTGAAAATTGGTATTCATTTCGCAGCTACCAGGTAAATCCCAGCTCACCCCAACAGGAGCTCTGTAGCGGGTCCCCTCCTTCCTTCCTCATCCACTTGCTGAAGAGCAGCTGCCTGCCTGGGGTGACCAGTGCTGCTACCTCCAGGGTCTGATCTGGGGCTAGGACACATATCACAATCACTAGAACATGCTCTCCAGTCCTGCGCCACCAGCACCTTCCTGCTTCCCTGTGTCTTCTGACAGAAGGTGGAGGCTGTGGGGATGTCTTCTCCTTCGTGATCAGTCATGGTCACAGAATCACAGCATGGTTTGTGTTGGAAGGGACCTTGAAGATCATCTAGTTCCATACCCCCTCTAGGGGCAGGGACACTGTGATTCCCTGTGTTCAGGATGGTCTGGCAGAGCAAAGCTGCCCTGCCTTACAGAAGGCTGTCCATCCCCTCTTTATGCTACCAGAGCAGGGTTTCCACCTCTTGGGCGACAAGTGAGCAAAATTCAGCTTGACAGATGGCTCTTTCCCCTTCACCAGAGAAGGGGGGCAGCAGCTGGACAGCGGGAGGGCAGGGGGCACCCAGGCCACCCAATTGGGTCCAACACCAGTCACAGGGACAACGTTTCACTTCATTTCTAGGGAGAAGGGAAATAACCATCAGAGGAGAACTAGGGAATTTGTGTCTTCTGGCACAGAAGACTTTCAGAGCTGAAAGCATTGCAATGGATTAGGTTTCTAGGGATGGAGAGAGAAAAGGATAGAGAGAATTTAATTTCCGAGAAGAGGCAATATATGGGATCATCTAGATTCCCTACTTGTTTGAATCAAATTTGGGCATAACTGTGATGTTAATTACAGAAATTGCCAAAGGTAAAGTTGGACTGTCTTAAATATTTTACGCCTATCTATGTATGTTCGTTATGATTTCAAACCTGCAACAAATGAAGGAGAAAATACTATCACCTACTTTCATGGTTCTCATGTCTTGTTTTTCCTGGCACTTCCTCAGGTTCTGACATAAACTTCAGCCTTTGTTCTGTTTCTCATGGTTAGAGAAAAAAAGATGAAAAGGTTAACCCTAAAGTCAAATGCAGGAGCCACAGCAAACAAATCCAGCATTTATCTTCCTTTCACAGCTCGTTTTTTAAGCCTGTCCTGCAATATGGAGAGCTGATCCACTATTTCCAATGTTCTGGCCTGTCAAGATTGGTATATGAAGTACACAAGGAAGCTAAGCACTGGGCTTCTACGGCAATATTGTGTCTGCTCCAGAGAACACAGGAAGATTTTAGAAAGAAAATCATAGCACGTTGTGGATAGATAAATACTGTGTGAGTGCTTTGCCTTCCTTCTGTTTTTGACAGCTCATGAGATGATAAACCTCACATTTTTTAGATTTTTTTTCTAGCTTTTCTATACAGATGGGTGTTTTTGAAGCTCAAGAAAACTCAGGTAATTGAGTGGAGCAGCTCAGCACAAGCAATTAGCATTCACCGATGCTCCTTTAACTCACACTTTCTTCACTAAGGCAGATTTGTAATGATAGCGCTAAGCAATGTGAGTTTAGTTTATCTGCTGATTTTATCATTTACATGGTCATTAATATACAGAGAGATACTAGGAATTACCAGGAATTGGTATACTGTATAGCAGATACCTCACTAATTTCCGGTTTTCATTTGAATAATTATTCAAAGCAAAACTTTATGTGGACTCTAACCCAGCAGGTCCTGCCCTGCAGTTAATGGGCACCTGCTAACCCCAGCAACCTGTGGCCATCCTGGAGTTCCTCTGAACATTGTCACTTATGGTCTTGGTCTTGGGTGGCTGTGGTTTATGGCATTGCTGAGATCAAAATTTGCCAATTCCAGTAACACCCATGTGTTTTATGAAAAGGAAAAATACGTTATGCTTTACTGAAGACACTGTGGCCACAGAAGCTGGCCAGTCCTGGTAATGCTTTGTGAATGCACTCAGTGTGCGTTTATAGAAATCTGGAACTTACTTGTGCTGACACATCTCTTGGGGGTAACAAACATGTGGAAACATTTGAAAAGCAGGAAGGAGATGTTAATACATTAAACCTTCATGCTGATTCTTTTCCAGTTTGGAACTTTTTTATGTGCTTTATTATGCGGTGTTTAGTCACAGTGTCTAAATAAAAGTTGTGCTGAAATATCAGGACCAACATTTGTGTCGTGCCCAGTGTGGATTCTGACTATACTGCAAGATACGTATCTGCAAATTAAACCCACTTAAGAACAGGGGTAACGTGGTGCTGCCATTATATTATGTTACTTTGAATAAAAACTTTGAGAGTGTGTCTGACTCCCTCATTAAGCTAGTGATGGAATACATAAAATGAAAAAAAAAAAGAAAATGAAAACCTGAAGACAGTTTCCCTAATCCCTGTTCCATGGTTGAAACAGAAACCACAAATGGCTCCAAATGAGAAAGGCTCAGATTGCAGGTACCCAAAGAGTTGTGATTTATCAGTGTGCTCCTTTACAAGGTGTTTGGCAATGTTAGACATATTTTTGCTGGCACAAATAGCTGTAGATTTGCCTTGGTTTATGAATTACTTTAGATATTTTCTGCTGCTTTGCATATTGCCAAAACAAAGATGTTACATCTGTTTCATTTAAAATTCATAACTCAGGCTTACAGCCAAGCTTCAAAGCAGTTTTGAGGAGTTAGCAGAATTAAGTGGTGACTTATTCCTTTGTAATTTGAAAATGCTATTAATCTTAATTCATTTGTCAATGTAAGTACTAAGTAAGTTTTTAGTCTGGTCATTCTGAAAAATTGCCTCTCAGAACACTATTTTCCTAGATTATGTAGTCTATGATAAATTATTTTAAACAGTTTTGCATAAATCAAGCAGCTGAGCTGACTCTGAGGCCGCAATAAACGGTGTCTTTATCTTACTTTGCACACTAATTACCATAATAACTGTGACACTATTGTTGTCCATAATACATTAGACTGCAGGGAGATTATAATTCAGTTTCAATCATTTAAAACAACTCTTTGCTATACCAATGACACAGTTGGCTGTTTTCATTTAGGATGTTATATTTTGGAATGCACAATAATTTATTTAAATAAAGGTATATACAAATATGATGAAGGAAAAACTCTACAGAATTCAGTACAATGGCTGCATGCACTGGGAATGATGCTACGATTTGCTTCATAGGTGTGCTGTATGAACTGAAACCTAGGAAAAGTTTTGACGAAGTGCTGAAAATCCCATCACCACATCGAAGGGTCTTCAAACCTGCAATACATATTATGAATAAAAAACCTCATTAAATACATTTTAAAGCCCCTTCTGAAAAATCCAGTTAGAACTATGTTAAATTTTAATGTTAATTATGGTATCAATAAGGAATACATATGTGTATTTGCAGTTGAATATTGTATATGCAATTCCCATCAAAGCAGAGGCATTGTGGATGGCCAGAAGTCCGTATTTTGCTACCAGAACTTGCTCCTCCGTATTGCTGTCTGGTGCCACATTTTATACCACTTGAGAGTCACTGCAAAGCTGCTTTATGCCATTTAAGTAGCACTTAATGAAATTCAGCTAGAAAACTATGGTATGTTGAAATACAAACATTTTTTGAAGATGTATTTTTCACTCTGGCTCAGGAGTAAACAATTTCCAAAGAGAATTCACTGAGCCAAAAAAAAAATCATGTCATGCTGTAAGCACCTTCAAACAAAACTGATGTTCACAGTCACCATCCTAAAATAATATTATAGTATTCCACTGCTCAATATCAAACATTTGAAATATGTTGAAAGGGGTGCTGAGGGTAGGATTTGATCCAGAGGTCCTCTCCTTGCAAACAGCTGTCCTGTCTACACAGATAAAAAGTCAACAAGTGGAAGAACATGGAGAAAGACCAGAGGAAATGCATTTGCCATAGTTCTTCCCATCTAAAAGCTGGGCATCTAGTCTTGATTAAACATCGTCTGCCTCCACAGTCATCGGAGAGACACTGACACCTTGAGAGGGCAATTGATATCTTGACCATTTTAGGATGGAAGGCTCATTTTGGAGATACCCTTATCCCTGAGTAGTTGCAAAGGCAGCCAAGACAGTTACTTCACACTAGATACCTAACTTTTTAAAACACAGTATTAGAAGAGACACATTCTGTTATTATTGTTTTCTCACGACTCCACAAGATCAGAAACATGCCACATTAAGTTTTTGTCTTAAGAACTTACTTGTAAATGTGCTCCATTAACTGGCTACATACACTTCGTTACTTTAAGTTTAGAACAATAGCTAGTGCCTTTCATTCATTCAGCCTGGCTTTCTGCAGGAAGAAGGCTTAGGCAGCCATGGTGTACCTGCGCGTATGCACTGTGTGCCAGCCGTCTGCCCCTGTGTGGCTCCCCTAACTTCCCCACCAGCTTTAAAACTCTCTGGACAATTTCAACCAAATCAGAGAGAGGTACAGATATCTCAGTAGTCAGTACTGATACTAGTATCTCAGTATCAATAAAGATGTTAAGTTCCTGATACGTCGTGAAACATAGAATTGGGTGGAAAGAAGACTTAATTATGTCCACACATGGAGGAAAATCTGGAGTGGGGTTCAGAATCCATGCAGGATTTTATCCTAGAAAACATATCCATAGGAAGCTAGACATCATTGTTCCCAGTACTCCCATAATTGTCATCGATGAATGACAAATACCATACTCAGTTTAAAGTGCTGTTGTAGTGTTACAGGGGGTATGAAATAAAAATCTGTTTCTCATCAATTCTTGATCTTAAATGCAGACTAGTTTGTTATTTTGCTCATGAGTTTTTGCTCCCTGGTGTGTTATAAATAGCATTATTGAAACAATAATAATAACCATAAAGTTTTCTTATGAAAGGGTGAAAATTACAGAGAGTATTAGAGTTTGTACTACCCTGTGTGTTGCCTCAAATTCATGGCAGCGGAAATTTCGCATTATGTGAGGGCTCTGCCTTGTCATTACCAAACACAAAATAGTCTAATACATTTCACTGCACTCCATGCAGTTTTTACATAAGCATCTGCAGAGAAAACTGTATCCCCACAGCTGTGGTTAGTCATCACACTGTAAGTCAATGGTATCCCTATGCGCAGAACTGCAAATCTCATGGACAATCTCCCTTGATGGCAGCAGAAATTTTGGTCACCTTTCAGTGAGAAGATCATGCCCCAAGTTCAGTGGTACAGACTATTACATATAAGTACTTAAATTACTCTAATTGAGCCTTTGCAAAGCTAATGAAAGTGTAGAGCATTTGCTTCTAGACTCCTGAGGAGGCTACTGCATAAAACATTTATTTCTGCAGTAGACATATTATCAGCAAACTTCAGGCTACCAGTGAAGGCTTAAACTGAGCTTGATTGTGAGTAAAATTGAAATCAGTATTTTCTTTCACGAGCCAAAACTCCCCTTGCATCTTACCTCTTCAACGTACTTCTCATCTGTGTAAACTGTAGTCACTACTACAGTATCTTACATTATAGCTAAAGCGTCGTTACCTAACTAGATAAATACAGCATGTACATTTGAAATCCGACTGTTACTTGTAACACCACTGTTATTTTGAACCAAGTGCAAATGGAAATATAAAGGCCTTTTTTCCCTTTGTAAAATAGTAGGTACAAACCCAGTGTGAAATACTTTATTATAAAAACCAGTCCTAGCCATGCATTGTGTATAAGTTAACCTATGTACATATTTACCACTTATACATCTTTAGAGGAAAAATTAAACCTGTTTGAGTAGCAAATGAGTAGAAATGAGCCATCTTTGGGGCTCCAGTGTGTAAGGAATCATCATCAGGCACCAGCAATAATTTTGTGTAATAAAGCCCAGTACTGGACAAGTACGTGGGAATGCTTCTCTTCCTTCAAAGAGCAGGAACGGCCTGCTCCCAAAATCAGGAAACAAGAAGTTTGGACTATATTTTATCTGGTAAGGCATCTTTTGCACCCAAGTGTGGTTCTAGCTTTTAACAAAACAGGAATTAATGTTTTTAAGGACATGTATACCCATCTGTTGCTGGCATATGTTTTTACCCTGTGAAACATATTTATTGATAACAAATGAAACTGTTAAATCTAAATAAGAACCGAACGCCACTATGAAACCTCTTCATACATACCTGGATCTAGGAATGTTTTCTGTGCTTTCCCTCAACAAGAGGTCTGAGATCAGTGTCTCTGGGCTTGATCTCTTTCCATATCTAAGGAAAGATAAAAAAGTGTATTTTTACATATGTCAGTTTTTAAAAATAAAGATTAAGACCAGAACCATTAGACAATCTTTTCTTTTTTCAGAAAAAAAAATTGCTAGAGCAAACATAAATACAACTTTCCAGCAAGTATTTTAACTTGACTTGGCTTGGCCATGTGAGAAAATGTTCATTTTTCGGTACTTCTTTGTTTTTCTATGTTTTCCCATAATAATTTTGAATTATAGCATTGAGAAACCTAAATATTTCTCAGTTTGATGGCTGTTCCTGGACACTCTAGAACCTTGCACCTTACTGATGTGAGCATGAAAAGAGAGGGAGCTGCACATGATGTGACCTCAGAGCATGTCAGTCTTGCCCTCAAATGCAGCTCCATCATCTTACTAACTTTCTCATTCGTTTAGATGCCACTGTATCCTTCCTCAGAAATTATGCAAATGGGGACATAAATTTACCTACTAAGTTAACAGAAAACAAAGCTCAGTATGCCATATTAGCCAAGGAATCAGCCAGGATTTTTTAAGATAACTAGTACATTTGGGGCTGCCCGACACATAGCACATTAGGTCATAAAAACTGAGCTACCCCAAGGTGATCATCACTCTTGAACTATGTGGCTATGTGAAAGAAAACTCACATTCATAATTCTTCTCTGATTAAAGGGGATACCACTGGCTATCTTTGTCAGTTTTCTGACAGTATCTGCTATATTTACACAGCAGATGTCTTTCTATTTGCAATTTCTGGTTCTTGGGAAGGAATTTGCTCTCTTTTCCCAAGAAAACAGAAGTGACGATGAGCAGCCAGCTTGACAGACATTTCATCACTGTAAGGATTCATTAGCCTAAGAGTGATAAGTCTCAGAAGCAAATGCTCCCTTGGTTAGAAAAAATGAAGATAATGATTTGTAACTTGTGTGTGTAATCAGTCTGAATCACAAAGCACATTAACAGGTAACAGCTTTGTGAATGCCACTTGAGGAAAATTCTAATTCCAGAGAAATCAAAGGTGTAAGGACGGACTTACATTTTATCCATTGCTATTGAGATTTTTCTCTTATGACTTGATCTAAACTTGGCAGAAAAAAACAACAAACCCTTCCCAAACTATATCTAAAAACCCAGACGTTTTACCTGTTGATGGCATAATTTCCTGAAAAGTGGAAACATATGTCACTTTCCAATCATTATGATTCTATGATTTTATTCAACTTTTTGTATTTTTACATCACCTTGTTCATTCTAGTACATCATCTGTGCTCCACAAAGACAAAGCATCAGTTTCAGAAACTGAAAGGAAATTTCTTAATCTAAGCTGACTGAAAGCAGGTATCTGAAAAGAACCAGCCTTATATAGTAAAATGCTATTACAATAATGCAATCAAGCATGATGTTGAATCAAATACCTTGCACTCCATCACCACAAAGGGATTTATTTCTTTCTGGTTCCCTACTCTGATTAATATGGATGTGACCTGGACTTCAACTGAGGGGGAATCTAATCTGCTGTTATGTTAAAGAAATCGATTTAACAAATCAACAACTTGCTCCAACAGCTCACACTTGAGCAAAACTCCTGTTAATCTCTCGAAAAGTTTTGTCTAAGGAACAAATAGGTGGCAGCCTCCCAGAGTGCAGAGATTCAGTCTAATCATGAAGACAGATGTGTTGGGGAGACAGCTTTTATATGAGTCCCTTCCATACCTTGGCTAGACCACTGCTGCTACCTGTGCTGGATCGACCCACCATGCCCTCACACAGCAGAGCTGCACACAAAGGGATCACTGACTCTGACCAACTGACTGCTTTTCCTGTGTCATATGCCTGAGCCTCCTGTCTGCCCTGTAATTTTGCCATTGGGAGACAACTGTGCTACAGACATATTAAAATGAGGCCATGGACAAAGCCAGTCTCTTCTCACTGAACCAAATGCCTTGGGATATCTTTGTTCCAGCTGCTCCATGCTTTGCTCTTTGTCTACCCTGCCCAGCTCTGAGAAAATGTGATCACAGAAAGCCAGGCCTTTGTTTGCTGTTTGGGAAACATCAAATTATCATCACTGTTTTGGAAGGATGAGGCTCCAAGCTTTGTGAAATTACATGGTCATATTTTATGCTCAGCTTGAGGTATCAAGGTCTTTTTTCAGGCATGCTGAAAACCCACAACTCCAGCTGAAGTCATAGGGATGGAAGAGTAAACATACTTATTCTGATAAGGGACATAGTAACTCAGATTCAGCGAAATCTCAAAGCTTCCTATGAGAACTTGGGTCTTAGGAGTCAAATCCCATCAATGTCCCAGGACAGCAACAGGAAGTGAGGGATCACAGAAGCATCTCAAGGGTCTGATTCAGAAAACTGACAAAAATCCCAAGCTCTCAGGATCTGCTCCATTCCCCATTAAAAGGTGTTGACATGAAGTGGGAGCATCAGTACTGGTTAACTCAGGCACATTTTCAGATATTCTCTGCCCTGCCTACAGTTCAAGCCATCTCCAGCAGAAATGGCCTTACTGTTCTGCTACAGCACTGAACAGCCACAGATTCATGAACAAACTACAAGGTTCTGGTGACCTGCACCCTACAAGTACCTGTTTCCCTCAGCTAACCTCAAAGGAGTATAAAGCTGATGGGCACAGATGTCTAAAGCTAAGCGAGATGGATCTGAAGAAGGATCTCAAAGGAGAGAGGGAGCAAAGCAGCCACACAGAGAAGGTCTAAGGAGAAGAGAAAGATGGTCTAGAAGGAAGAAGCTTCATAGGAGCTGGCGTGAAGACCCTGTGTGTCAGGGGGGAATGACACTTAAATGTTTGGGTTAGGTCAGAAGCAGAAGCCAAGAAGATGAGCCAAAAGTTTATTCATAATCACAAAAACATCAAATAAGACAAGACAGATGAACCTGAAGGCAAAGAAAGGATCAATTTCACTATCTACGTGCTCTTACTGCTCCATCTCACCAGTTGCACAGTAACCAGGCTGCAGGCACAAGGTCTGGCAAGAGGCCAAGCATGGCTTGCTCACAGACCCTCAGGAGGAGCAGGACAAGCTCATGGACCCCTCATCTCCCCCCTACTACAGGGCTCCCAAGCAGCACCGTGCACAAAGGTCAGAGCTAAAAAGCTGTAAGAAGAGAGAAAGCTTCTAGCACATCTCCTGAAACAGACCAGTCCTAAATGCTGCAGAAGTTATTGATTCATTTTGCAAGTGCCTGTGTCACTGTCAAAACAGAGAACCTCCAGGAGCTCGGTTGAGCTTTTCAAATGGAGGTGGCAATTACTTTATTTCTGCACTGTTAATTCCCCACACAGTGGAAACAGCACACCTTTTCTTTTTCAGTTAACCTATGCAGTTAACTTCGAAATGTGTACCATGAAGTTGCCATTATGGTGGGGGTTTTCTACCAGCTTTCTTGTCCTCCCAGGTCAACTCTGCTCCCTCTAAATATGAGAAGGTGGGTGAGAAATCTAGGTAAAATCTGAAGAACAAAATTTGAATTCTACATTGTTTTCTCCATCAGCAACAATAATCACTTCTGTTCATTTCAGAACCCAAATCCACACAGTCTCTGTCTCTGAGTTGTCTGCTTGTACCCCAGAAATCAGGGGAAAAAAAGCTACAGTCAACATTAAAGCAAACACAAAGGGCACACAGCAGAAACAGAGGTTGAATACAGAAAGAAGGGCTTGTTATATTGGGTTGGGGTTCTTTCGTTTGATTTTAAATATAAACTTCTTTTGGAGAGGAACCACCTTTGAAACCAGAGATGAAAGAAACAAAAGAAGAGATGAGAGACCAGCCTGGAGATCCCATCACATGCAAGGCAAACAGGCAGCAGAGGCAGAACTCAAGAATCAGATTATTATAGTAGTAATCTAGAGAAGAAGTTATCCAAGCACAGAACTATCACAAAGAAGCATGCCATACACATGAACGAGTTATGAATATTGCTTTAAAAGTTCAGAACTGAAGAACTGTGTTTCTATCAGCCTCTTCATCTGTTTTATGCTATTAGTGCAGACAGTGTTACGGGTTTGCTGGGAAAGCTCTCAGTTACATGATAGCCTCCCTTCTAATTTAATTCTTCAGACTTCTAGAGGAACAAATGAAAGCCTAATTTTAGACCTCCCATCTGGTTTTGATATTAAAGAAATAGATAAATATGTCGAAGTTCTTCTGGGTCACACACTGTTCAGGGACCTCAGGGAAAACTTCTATTAATCACACAGTCTAAACTGGACAGACGCTCCCAAAGAAAACAGTTTTGAATAATAATTTGCACTTTTTTAGATGGAGCCTTTATCCCTGCTTTAACAAGCACAGTCATCCCTGGAAAGCCAGTTTAGAGCTAGGTTGGTTCAGGTCACACTCTAAAAAAGGTTGGGCTGCGGTTCTTGCCTGTGGTCCTGAGAGAGTTTTTGTTAGTACTAGTGCTTTTTGCACTCACAGCTGCATGAGGTAGCAGGCAAACTACATAGCATCTGGACTACTACACCTCCCCAGTAAGCCTAGAAGGGCACGTTTTCTCATCAAAATCTTCAACAAAGCGGTAGCGAAGAAGTGGGACACTACTCCTCCTGCCCTAACTCTCTCCATCTCTCAGATTAGTTATGTTTTGTCCCTCTTTTGGGGGCTCTCCTCATGCACACTGCCCTGCAGTTTGTGCTCCTTCCTGCCGTACCTGTCTGTGCCAGGGCTAGAAAGGGCTGATAGAGCAGAAGCAGCACCGACACCCCTACCCCTTCTGCCAGCGTGGATGTAGAAAGTTCAGCTCCGGACCCAGAGGCGACTCAGGCATGTTCCCTCTCCTCAGCCTCCCCAAGGCAAAAGGCATCCCAGGGAGTGGGAAAGGGGGACGCTCGCCCGGCCGCTCTGCCTACCTCTGCCTGGTGATGAGGTTGATGTAGTGCCTCAGCGCCGAGTAGTATCTGGCCATGTCCTCTGCGGGAGCGTCCTCGCCGGGGCTGTCCGGTTTTGAGGGGTACGCCTCTGCCAGAGTCCCCAGGCAGACCAGCAGCGACAGAGCGAAAGTCAGCACCGACACCCACA
>NW_009923878.1:0-876 GCF_000696875.1 Nestor notabilis
GTTCAAGGCCAGGTTGGACAGAGCCTTGGTACCACGGTTTGGTCCCAATGGGCAGCGGGTCGGAAGTGGGTGATCTCCAGCTCCTTTCCACCCCAACCCACCCTGTGGCTCCTCACCCCCGCCAGGACGAGCAGAGCACCCTCCAGCTCCTTAAGAAGCACCTTCTGACCGAGCAGACGGTGGAGAACTACGAGGAGACCATCGCCCAACTGTCTCGCCAATGCCGGGCCCTGCTGGAGCTCGGTCACCCCCAAAGGTGGGTGAGCTCCCACCACCCCGACCCCTTCGTCGGGCACCCATGGGCGCGCGGCGCTCACCGGGCGCTGTGTCCCTTGCCCAGCGAACAGGTCAGCAGGCGGCAGTCGCAGGTTGACCGGCTGTACGTGTCTCTGAAGGACCTGGTGGAGGAGCGCAAGGCCAAGCTGGAGCAGCAGTACTGGCTCTACCAGCTCAACCGCGAGGTGGACGAGCTGGAGCATTGGATCGCCGAGAAGGAGGTGGTGGCCGGGTCACCGGAGCTGGGGCAGGACTTCGAGCACGTCACCGTGAGCTGCGGCTGGGGCTCGGCCCTGTCCGGGGCTGGGGGGATCTGGTGCTGCCCATGGGCGGCAGGGTCTTGGTGGTGGTTCTGCCCCATGAAAGGGGCCCGGGGCTGTCCCCATCCTGGGCTGGGGGTCCCTGACCCACGGCGGGGGGTCTTGCTGTGGTCCCTGCTCCGTAGCGGGGTGCTGGCACCATCGGTGCTCCATCCCCGGCATCGTCCCTGCTCCATGCCAAGGGTCCTGGCTCCATCCTGGTGCTGGCACCATCAGTGCTTCATGCTGGGCTTCCTGGTGCTCATCCTGGTGCTGGGCACTACCAGTGCTCCATCCTGGG
>NW_009923879.1:0-2062 GCF_000696875.1 Nestor notabilis
CCGACACACAGCTGGCCCCAAAAGAGACTGAAGATCGAAAGGCGAATAAAAATAATAATTATATATACAAAAATAAATCAAAGCATTAAGCCGTTTCGCCTCAGTACCAAACTCGCTCTCCTGTTAAAGTGGCAACCGTTGCCGCCAGATTTAAGGCCGGGCAGATCGTTTCGTGTATGGATATTGGAGATAAACGCACATCCGCTGGGAAAACTAAACGTCTGTAAAATACTTCATTTAATTTTCATCGGGATTCCTCTCGCCCGGCTGCTGCCAGGGCTCCAAATGCCGGGGAGTAATTTGGAGGTGAGAACTCCACATCCATCCACCCCCCCCTCCCCCGGCTTTGGAGGGGGAAGCATTTAACATTAAATTCCATTAGCACCTAAATTGTTTCTTAAAGACATCCGCTCAGACACAATGCCGGCAGAGCGGGCATCTCATGCAAATACATTTCTCAAATTTTAAACCTTGTTAAAGCTCGTCTCGCACCTCGCATCGGGCTTAGCACTTGAGAAATACAATAGGCCTCGGGATTTTTTTTTCACCTTTCTCGGGGTAAATATTTAGAGTGGAAGTGGCTAAAATATTTGGCCGTCTTGTCTGAAATAGTCTGGCACGGTTCGAGTAGTAAATGAATAATAGATGAGGCGGGAGGACGCGTTTAGTTTTGCTACCCTTCGGCTCAGGCGGTTTTCCATCGGGAAAGCCTGAGCTCCCTCTTCCACCTGATTCGAGTAGAAGTTTCCGAGCCTCAAACCACTCCGCTCCCTATTACCTGATTTAATAAACTCTTACGAAAGCACCTTAAATCACCTAGAGTGAGACTTCAAAAACACTTTTTGCCTCTTTTTTTTAAATGAGAAAATTTTATTGCCTTGCTCACACCATTTAAATTTAATGGAAAGCATTCCCAGAAAGGGAAGTTTTCCCACTTCCTACGGGATTTCAGACTAATGATGGATTTTGCCTGTATTTATATAATTTCTTTCTCCGTATCCATAAGTGAATGCCATGCTCACAAGGGCTGAAGTTAGATACAAAGACATTGCGCATTGCAAATATCTAAGGCGTTTCTTCTGTATATGTATATGTACATATATATACGCGTGTGCGCGTATATATATATACACACATACACATTTTCCCGTCTTTTAGGAGAATGACAGAATTCACTTCGTGCTGAATTTTGCTTTCCTGCGGGAAGACCCCGCCGAGCATTGGCACGAATCTACATCGCTCACCCCGCAAATTAAAAGAAATCGGTAAGATATCCTCTCGAAAGCTGGAAAGGGGAGCGGGGAGAAGGGGAATGGGGATTCTGGTGGGGAAGAAAGCAAAACAAACGCAGCCGTGGGATGGAGCGGTGAAAAAAATATTAAACAGGATCGTTATTTTATCACTCTCATCATTCTACACCTCTCTGCCTGAATTTCTATGAGGTTTTATACATACATATAGGCATGGGCAGAAGGGTGATAATCTGCCGAACGGAACCCGAATTACCTGTATGCGTCCTTTTGTGAATTTTGAGGTTTTCTGATCTGGCGAAAACTTTTCCGCAGCCGGGGAAGGGGCAGGGGAAGGGTTTCTCTCCCGTATGCACTCGGATATGATTGACCAGTTTGTATTTGGCTTTGAAGGGTTTGCCTTCCCGGGGACACTCCTCCCAGTAGCAGACGTGGTTGCTCTGCTCGGGTCCCCCAACGTGCTCCACCGAGACGTGGGTGACCAACTCGTGCATGGTGCTGAAAGTTTTATTGCAACTTTTTTTGGGGTTGTTCAGCTGCTCGGGGTCGATCCACTTGCAGATGAGCTCTTGCTTGATGCACTGCTGCCGCATGTAGCGGAAAAAGGCACCTGGGTGGTGATGGTGGTGGGCTGCCATGTTCATGCCCATATTCATATTCATGGGGCCGTACTGGTTGTGCAGCTGAGCCGCCGAGTACGGGTCAGTCCTGGGGCTGGAGACCTGGCGGTACTGATCCGACCGGGCGAACACTTCCCCCGGCAAGCCCAGGCGCATTTGCCCGTTGAGGACGTTTTGAGAAGCGTGGGGGCC
>NW_009923880.1:0-9420 GCF_000696875.1 Nestor notabilis
TATTCTATGATTCTATGATTCTATGATTTGTCTTTGCAAAAGATTTTGTCAGTTATGAACACACCGATATTTTACAGCGGAAGATGGTATGATAAGCTTCAGTCCCCTTGATTAAACACAATTGCCTAGAGCCCGTATTTAAGTTGTGTGAGGAAACGAATATAACTGAAAATGCTTACATGTATAGATATATATATATGTACCCTCCCCCTTACAGTGTGTTAGCTTGTGTATGGGTTCCCCGGTGATACCATAGATGATTCTACAGACACTGCATTTTGTTCTCCAGGCAGATCCCCTCCCTTCCCAATCACCGTAAGCGCCTGGCATAACCTAGCACAAACAGATATGGAGCTCTTCACATATTCAGAGACCACAGTGGGATCATCTGGGTCACTTGTTCCACTTTAAGACAAACTGGAACACTTCAGTAATGTGTTTTTTCCAGAACTGGAAACAAAAAGGAGACACTGTGATTAGCCAGCCACATATGGACCACCAGCAGCCAATGCAGAAGAAACCAAACCAAGTTATTATTCCAACAGAAATCATCATTTAGAAAGACAAAAGAACTCCAACACTTTGCAGGAACTACATAAATCAAAGGAAGCCTGAACAGAAAGTAGGGAGAGGAGTAACAGATCCTGGTCTGAGACAAGCTAATACACTCACCTGACTCCCAAACAACCTGCTTATAGAGCAGAAGAAACTCCTGCAGGTCAACAACATCCTTCAGCTTGTTGGAGCCCTCCTAACTTATGAAAAGCTTTTCAGGAGCTGCAGCTGTGGTCTCGGCCATGGTTCTTCTTCCTCAAGCTAAACATAATTTCTGAGATAGCTAAGTCCCCTGTGACAGAATCATCTCTCCCTATTCAGTTCTGTATTCACCAGAGCTGGTACACTGTTTAATGCCTGAGCTCAAGAGAAAGTAGGTTACTAGTTCCAGCTAGGCATAGAAAGCAAATACAGAGACATCTGTATTTAAATCAAATCAGACTTTAAATTAAATGTTTTGCCTAGTTGTTATGAGTTCAACGTGAATATGTTTTTCTCCTGAAATTACTGCAGGCTACTGCGTAAAGGATGCCCCTTTAGCGGAAAATTATAGCAGGGGAGTAATTTGCTTCTGGTTAGCTACTTACAGTGTTTAGTAAAATGAATGCAAGTCTTCAGTAAACCAGCTAGGAGCAATCTAGCTCTATCAAGACTAATAAAAACACTAGCTATTTCTTGTTTTCCTCTCCCCAGTTCACTTTCTACTTTATAATTAATCAATTTCTTGCTTACTTGTATCTGTAATTTAGAACTAAACAGAGGAGGTAAATAAAAGAATAATCATTCCTAATCTAGTCACGGCTGCATTCAAATTAAAGAACAATCATGCAGATTAACTCCTCAAGAGACAGATAGAGATTAATGGTTACACTTGAAACAGTACAATGTCATGTATTTACAATGAGAGCCCAGAAGCAGCTTAAAAAAGGTACAAGATTCAATTTACATAATTTAAGTGGTAAGCTTTTTCTGGTACTCTATCTTTTTGTATTTTTCTTAGCTTAAACATAAAGAGATATTATACATCATATTCTGAATGATGTATAATGATCTGTTTTTAAATGATCACTCAATCATTTTTTTTCCTCCAGAGGACAGGGAGCACAGGAATCTCCTAGGTAGACCAGGAGATCTTTAAGTTTCCATGAAGTGTTTTTGTTATATCTGCCTTTTAGGTGTATAGACACCTACAGAATAACAAAGAATTCTGAACAGAAATTAAGATGAAAGGTTCTTTGTGCCATTTAAGAAAAAAAAAACACCAAACAACAAAACAAACCTGAAGAATCAAATGTCAACTGATCATTTGTTAGTTGGCATTCCAATTTTAATTGTTGATAGCTTCCACCAGCAAGCAAATAGGGAAGAGATATCCTAATTTTTATTCTCACATGTATTGTTATAGATGCTCTATAGAATCATAGAACAGTTAGGGTTGGAAAGGACCTTAAGATCACCTAGTTCCACCCCCCCTGCCATGGGCAGGGACACCTCACACTAAACCATGTTGCCCAAGGCTCTGTCCAACCTGGCCTTGGACACCGCCAGGGTTGGAGCATTCACAACTTCCTTGGGCAACCCATTCCAGTGCCTCACCACCCTCACTGTGAAGAACTTCTTCCTTATATCTAATCTAAACTTCCCCTGTTTAAGTTTGAAGCCATTACCCCTTGTCCTACCACTACAATCTCTATGTTTGCTTCTATCCTGTGTAAATGAACTAAGTTTATATTTAAAATGTATTCTCTGTGAAGTCTGACAGATTGTCAATATCTGGAGCTTATTTAATCGATCTTGACTCATTCCAATGATTCTTTCTTAGGTAACTTCTAACCATCTTTATCTTATTTTCTTTCATTTTTCATATCATGTTTCAGACTTCATGGCACATATTCTGATCTTGCTATTTGGCCTACCAAATGCATTAGTGATAACAGGAGTTGCATCAAGTCCTCAGCACTGCAAAAATAGAGAGGAGCAATCTCTGTGAGTCTCGTTCGCCTCTTAATGCACTGGTGTAAGTGCCATCAATGTTCTGCTAAGTGCAGTCACTAACAAACAACCTTTTTAAACATTTACTCCTTCTCTCTGTGCTGGTGCTTTGCATGTTCATAGCATTAAGATTCAAGTCTGAGCTTCTTCCACTACAGATCTTTGAACCACTGCTTACTGTTGTTCTTGTAGCAACACATGAAAGAATCAGTTCTCAATTCCCTTATTCACAACTTTATTACTTCTTAACTACTGTTATGAATTCCCTTCCCATCACATTGCAAAGTCTGCCTTTTGAGTTTCAGTGATAAAGATCTTAACTATTCTCTCACTCCCCATAAATTGTCCCCTTTGAGCCTCAATCACTGTAACTTCCATCTTTTTATTCGATTTTTAGTATTTCCTTAGCAGTTCTGAAATCTCTATAACTTGTCTCATCCTCACTTTGCTTCTGAAATGTCATCCAACTAAAGCCCCATGGCACTGCAGCTGAGATAAAAGTGTTAAAAGCCAAGAAGAGGGATATTAACTTAAGATCTCAGCAAGGATTCCCTTTAAAGCTCCCATTTAATTTGAAATGGAATGGCAAATGTGAGCAGTGTCTGTGTCTGGGATTTGGGCATTTAACTGTATGGAACAAAACTGACTTGACAAGCTGTTTTATCCCAAGATACTTACCTCAGATGTCCTGGAGGATAATTTTGTCCTCTATTGTATTTTTGGTGCTCATGGTATTCAGTCTTCTTTATTTCTAAATTCTATCAGTAGTGAACTGCACAAGTGCTATGTAATTTTTAAACAGAAATAACAAAATCATCATCTTCTTATTGAGTAGTATGATCTTCTAGCCTAGTTGCAGTTGCAAAGTACATCTGCTTAAGAGTGATTCCGTGTCTTCCGTATTCTTAGCTGTCTTATTGGACTGTCCCTCACCAGTAGGCTGTTAAGCTGGCTTCAATTTCATTACAATTGAAATTGTAAAGAAGATGCAGTTTAAAAGCATACAATAAATCCCAACCAGACAGCTCTTGAGAGAGCTGTCTTAGTGTTTCTTATATCCATTGAGAGAAGGTTTCTGTACACCACTGTTTTAAAAATATGCCATCATGATTTTTTTCTTTAATGTCTTTCCTCTGAGGAGCTATAGCACTACTTTATTAACATAGGAATGGGAAAACTTTATCACATGTGTAATTATATTTCTGCCACTAGGACCTAAGACTTCTGCTAGCTGAAAGGTCATTATGACCATTCATAGCTGTTGTGTCCCAAACTTGTGCCAGCTCAGTGCATCAGAATATGTTGCTTCATGGTGCAAACAGGTCCTGAAGAGCATTACGGCCTATGGATTCATTGGAAGCATTACACTTGATTCATTTGTGCTCTAAATTGGTTCTTAAAGTATTGGCTGGGGTCCTTGTTTTGGCTTTCGCTTTTCTTTCTTGTTTCCTTGGCATGAATTTCTGTTTTGATTGCTGTACATCACTCCTAGTTTTGGACTTTGTATGTAGTCAAGGGGCAAATTATTATAATTTACAAAGAATACTGGAAGGCCTCAGATCTCTTAGTCACTTTTTTTAGGCCATCTGTTTACTGTGCATGGACACTTAAAAACAGAATTATACCCACAGCCTATCAGTACACAATTTGTTTATAGTATTATGAGCTTAAGCTCGTAGTACTGTGTTGAGAGCAGCATGCCTCAAGGCCATCCATTTGTATGCTTACCTTCCCCAGTATCTGCTGTCCAAGCTGTCACCAAGCAGATAAAGATGTGTCAGCCTTTGTTCTTGGGAACAAGCTGATTTTTGATCTTCTAGAGTTGCCATCCTCTGACCCCCCACTTGCTTGTTAGTTTTTTATATCTTTTCATGTGGATGTCTCACTTCTGAATCCTTGAGTTACTAACTTGTTATTAATTCAGCACACTCGTTCCTGTACTCTGTGTTCTTTTTTCTCATCTTGCCTGATGTAGTACCCTCTGGACTCCCCCACTTACAAACTTGTAGGGGCAGCCGTAGCTCAACAACTTTTTTTTTTCATTAAAGCAGGATCAAGGTCACAAGATTGGCTCTCACATTTTACATGTTTGAACATAGGCTGCAACATGACATAACAACTAATTACATAACTATTTTCAGTGAAAAAGGTAACAAAACATTAAAGAGGAGCAGAAATGAGGATCACGAGATGCTTGATTGCATGGATATTCAACAGAACTGAACATCATTTGTGGAAATGCATACTTTGTCCTGAAACTATAAATGAATTTCTCTGAATTTTGGAGCAAAGCTATTTTTCTAAGGAACAACTAATTTCTTTTTCACTTTGGTAGTCTGTGGCTTTAAAGAGTTTTATTCACCTGGCATCACTGCAGTACTACATACTTTTTGTGCTTAGTAGAAAAGCTAAAAAATGAAGCTGTCAAGGTCACTGAAAACTTTAAATACGTCCAAATTTCCAGTCATTGAAAGATTTTTCTTTTCTGAGGCCTGTTGGACAAACACGAAGTCTTATTCCTACTGTATTATTTCTGATGTATGGTAATTACGTAGAATCAGTGCACAGCGGTTTCTTATACAACTTCGATGCAACTTTGCTCATGCTAGATAAATCTTCTTTAATGCAATGTACGAGGTGAAAATCTAGAATTAGCAGTGCAACAAACATACACATGACCTCCTGAGGCACTTCTTAATAAAGTGCCAGGTGAGCAAAGGATTAAAGAAACTGAAGTCAGTTTTGAAAGGAATTTTCTGTGTATCACAACAATAAACCCAACACTTTCTCCCAAATTGCAGGCAATTTTCAGAAATTCAGAGGCCTTTTATTGTTTTGACTATGGTAAAAATATGTGATAATTAAAGCGAACAGAAAGCTGAGGAAATGGGGAACATTCCAAAGTCTCAGTAAGCTCTTAAATCAAATAAATTAGCAAAAAAGCCAATGTAGTAACATATAATCAAATAAATACCTTTTTTCTAGACAAGTTGTCACAGAAACATTTTGCAAAACACTGAATAATACACAACAGAAAGTATATTTATGTAGGAATGCATAATGGTATTCTATAAAACATCTGAGCTGGAAAGCATATTATATGCTGCTATGCCCAAACTAATATACCTTGAATAGTGTTCAGAGACACTGTGTCATTATAGATATAACTTTATATCTATATAGATATAAACATTATAAATATGCATATAAACAGCTGTAATTGATGAATGTGTAATATGTCAAGATCTACATCTTGATTTCTATTAAGTTGCATAGGCAGACAACATGGTTTTGTTTTTACTTTTGTGGAGGTAGATGGCAAACCTACCAGTAATTCCAAGGATAGTTATCATCTTTTTCACTGTTCACTGACAAGGATTGTGCTCAATAGCATAGAACTTAGTAGGATTTTTAAAACTAACCAATAGAAGAATCCCCTGAGTGGAAGGCCAAGTTCCCGAAGCCTGTCAAAAGCATTTTAAAATAATTCCCATCTTGTTACATACTGAGAATGTTTGGAATTATATGTTGAATGCTCTTCCCATGCATTAAGTGACTCATCTTTACAACACTATCTATAAGAAAAATCCTTGAACATCCAAAAGTGCCAGAAAACAAGAAATGGGTTCTCATACCAAACTTGTGGTTTAACTTTCTCTTATTGTTCCAAGCAGCCAGTGTAAATTCACTAGAATGTTAAAATGGCATCTAAGTTTAGAACTGCTTGTTTGAATTTTTTCTTTTAAATCATATGCAAGTTCCTTTCTAGAAGACTCACAATGGTGAAAGAGCATTCACATATACAGCTACACCAACTACTCTCATGTAATTTCATGTTCTTGGATCTCTTGTGTGCTTTTGTTCTTAGACAAGAGTTTCTGTTCAACCTACTTTGGACTGCGCCTATTTCACCTTACTTAAAAACAAAAGTTGTAGGAAGTAAGTGTTGTTCATCATTTTTCATATTGGAGCTGCTCATCATTTTTTGTATTGGAGCTGCTCAAATAATGCAACAAGAGATGATGGATCATTCAGCTAGTACAGATATGTGCATTTATTTATTTGCAATGCATCATTTGACTGGTTCTTTATATCTATAGCTCTTCTTGAATGTTCTATTCATTGATTATTCACCTGAGCTCAAACACTTTAATGATGAATGAGATTTCTGTAATTTTTTCAGGGAATACAACTATCTTTCCAACATTACAAACAAGACCAAAGTGGTATATTTGATGAACAATTTTTTCAAGGAACAGGAATTAAAGTCAATATTCCTTGAACCTTCTATGTAACTACAGGGTTTATTTTCCATCAAAGAAGAGACAAGTTACTGATAAGAAAGCATATCACTTGAAAAATAGCATGTTTTCTAGTGCAAGTTGATTTCTGGTCTTCTTTTTCAGAAGCACAGTCTTCAAAACAGTAAAAACACATACACACAGAAGTAAGATCACCTCTTCCAAAAAATTGTTCTTGATGTCTGAAGTATGGTTCCAGTGAACTTTTCACTGAATCATATGTAATATGTCGAGGAAGCAAGAAAGAGAGAATGGACTTATACAATTGAAGGAATAAGAAGGGCATGTTTATCAATTATTTTAGCAAAATGAAAAGTGATTGATGATGTTACAGTGTAAAATTTTCTGCTGAAACTGAAAAGGAAGTTGAAAGCTTTTTTACCTTTTGTAATGGAGTTCTCTCTTCCTCATGAGATCAGCAATGTATTTCTGTATTACAGAAAGGCATTCAACAGAGTTTGTTTCTCTTCTTACTGCAAGGAATTGCAAGAGGTATTCAAAAGCAGACTAGCAGTCATGCCTATAGGATTCCTCTGTCTAGTAGCTTGGCCTTCTTGAGCTGTGTCAGAGAATAATTTCTATTTTGGTTTTAATTCAAAAACCTAAAATTATGACAGAATGGCTTTTAAACTTTCATCTTCAGAGGCTAAAAATTAACTAGTTTCTGTTTGAAAAGAAACTTCAGAGCTGAAATGTAAAGACCTGTTATTTATAGCTTTGGGAAAAGTTTTAACAGAAAGAGGAAAGAAGAAGGACACTGTACAACAGTGAAGAAATAAAACAGATGGCACCAACACACTTTAGGGGTGGCCAATAATTCTTGAAGGATTCACAACGGAAAAAAAAAAAGAGGTAATTAAAATACTTTTCTTTCATGAGGCTACAGTCTAACGTGTCTTCTAGACTGTAAAATAAAAGAGCAACCAAAATCAATATTAAGTTTAGAAGGGAGATAATGAGTAAACTGAAAAAAAAAAACCCACCACCACCCAATCCCACATGGCTTTTCAATAATATGTAAGAATATGTCTTCAAAGCAGATTATAAGGACTAGTAACCAACAGGAAACACGACTTCAGATTTCCACAAAAAGTACCTGGTGATCTGCCTACTGATCTCAGCGGTATTAACAACAGCATGCCAGATGCCTGAGACATGAGCTTTGCAGGTCAAGCAAAGACACTCTCAAACGTACTCCCTCCTCCAAACAGTACTACATGTGAAACATTGGTTTCATCTATTTTAAGCAGTTACCTTGGTGCTGCTTATTCCCACATGCCCCCTTTTTGAACTCAAGTAAATATTAGAGAATCGTGTTGCTTTTCTCATACAGAACAAGTTTTGTCAACTGATCTGTTCTGGATCTGTTCCAGACACTGAACTTGATGGAAAAGACTTCTGACTCCAATCCTGAACTTGATAGTCCATGTCATGAAGGATACAAAATAACTATTTGTGCTACATATATACACATTCTAAACCTGTTAAATGGTTCCATTTGCTTGAGTAATTAATTATGACAGATGCAATCAAATATATAGGCTGCATAAAAGAAATCCCAAGGAGTGTGTTCCAAATCTATGTTTGGTAAAAATGATTAATTACTGACTCTTTGGAACACACCAGCAACTTTTATCTTGTATCTGATTGCTGAAAAAATTGAATTCATTACTTTCATTTTTATACAGCCTTGTTCAAAGGAATACTTAATTCACTGACAAATGCACACAATGAGGTTTTAAAAAATTCTTTGCCTAATTAAATGTGATTAAGAAAATAATAGTTAAAATCTATTGTAAAAAAGAAGATTTTAGTATATTACAGAGTAAAATGGTGCTTCAGAGCATTTTATAGTCATGACAACTCACTTCAGTATTCATACTCCATCACTTCCAGTAATAGAATCTCACACTGAGAAATTCTGCCTTACCTATTACTTCCATTCCAAATTTCAAGCTATCAAAAGCCACTTGTCCTTTGAGCAAAGTCATAACCAGGTTATCCTTCCATGATGTAAGATCTGCAGGACTCTTGTGAAAAATGAACATTGCAAAATACAGATTTTTAACTCATATTTTTTATCTCTATTGTGAGTTTGCATAAGATGGTTTTATCTAAAATAGTAATTTTCTCTTAGCACATACTAGATGCTTTCATCTTAAAAGAAAGAAGTAATAAATTCCTGCTCTGGAAATGTATAATACTGATTTCTCTGAAAGAGGAACTACTTGGAGTAATTCCAACATCTTTGCAGAACAGAAGCAAAGGAAATTTTTCCTGATTAATTTGTTTATTCCAATTTGGGCTTCATAATTTTAGAACATATCTGCACAGAAAAAATATGTTGCATGTTCTTCACATGTAAAATCTAAGGAATGCCCTGCTGAATGAAAGTAGTAGTCCATCTAGCTCAGTAGTCTGCCTCAAAGCTCTTCATTCTCAGTTGCAACCATTAATTGTGAATTCTTTATTCTGCGTGTGGATGACATCTCCCAAGACACACAACCTTACATTATCTACACTGAAGTGATTCTATAGTTTCTTGCCATCTCTACCCTGCTGCAATCAGCAG
>NW_009923880.1:9451-33783 GCF_000696875.1 Nestor notabilis
CAGTGGATTTACAGTTCCATTTTAAAATTTTAACATGCCAGTGAGTATGCTTAGCTGTGGAAAATGTTCAAACCAGCTTCTCAGCATTAGTTCAGAAAAAAATATTATCCATGGCAATATAAGAAAAACCCTTGGAACATTATTGGACGAATCCTGATCTGCTTTTGAAATGAGGGCAAAATTGAAGAAAACCCTTGGGTAGCTCTGGGAAAATACAAAGCCAATTTGTGACATGTTAATCAATAGAGGAAAACAGACTGCTGAACTTCACAGACGTTTTAAGGTGTGTTTTGCATTCTGCATTTAGATTGTTGTAGCTAATGACCAGTTATCTGTATTTAACAAACTTAAAACTGAAGCCAGTAAGCCTACAAATAAGGAAGGGCAAGTCAGGATTTCTCGTTTCACCTTAACAGCAGGAAAGACCTGGCAATTACTGGGTGATCATGGAATTGGCTGTCCAGATCTCATTTGTATTCTGCTAAGTAAGCTCTGTTTTAGCATTTAGTCTGTCATCTGATCCCTCTCAAAACTGAAAGGATCAAATTTAAACTTCCAGCTAGAGCAGTACATTCATGTGGTTCAAGATAGCAAGTCCCTAATGCCAATGCTACCTTCTGTTTATGTTACTTCACACAAATAACTGGAAGTTATCCTTTTAGTTTTTCAGTGAAGCAGCAGTATACATGAACTTTTTCACTTGAATGGATGAAATCTGTTTTATTCCCTTGTTTATTTGTACATATTTCTGTGGTAATCTTAAAGCAGCTAGACCAACATATCCAACAGATGGGCAGCACAGCGTGGAACACTAGCACAGTATTTAAGTGTGTTCCCTTAGTTGTGTGCTTTTGAAATCTAGACTATAGATGAATATATTATGGAACAGTATAAGCAATGCTTGTCTTGCTGATGTCACAAGCAGTCAGAATTTTTTGGAATCCTGCATATACTCCAGCAGTTAACACAGGGGGAAAAAAAAAAAAAAAAAAAAAGCAGATGTTCTTTTTTTATTATTATTATTTATTGAGTAACCCATGTTTTCTTCAAGCAAGTTAGTACTCTGCTTTCCTTCTTTAGTGTGAAATCTCCTGGGAACAAAAATTCCTCTTGTACTAAAGATGATGCATATATGTTGATGCTAAAAAGAATAGAAAGGGTCAAAGAATTTTGCATGTGGGAGGATACAGTGTCCTTGTACATTGATAACATATACATTTATGCATAAACATGGTCAAGGCGGCAAAACACCAGAGGCTTGTCTATGCTGAGAAACCACACTGTAGTATTTATTGATCAGGGTGTGGGGTAGCAGGAGAATAAATCAGACCTAGAAGATTACAGTCAAATTAATTACAGCAATCAGCTGTGAATTTTAATTTGATGCTCCCTGACTAAAATATTTATTTGTGTACAAGTGTGTGTATGGGTGTAAATAAGCTTCATTAGTTGTGACATGCAAAGTATTTTCACCACAGGAAACAGCATATTCTTTCACTTCAGTTTTCCCCAGCACTGATTCTTCCTATTTCAGACTTGTTTATTCACTGAATCATATTTGTCAACAGACAGCCTAGCACGTCTTATCATGTGTTTCAAAGTCACAGTCACCTAAAATACTCTGGAAAGTAAGCAGCCAGAATTAAGGTGGTAAACATTTCTAAGTAAGGAAGAGCTAAATAAATGATCATGTAACAATAAGACTTTTCTTTGAACTCATGATTGGCTCTGTCCATGTGTGAAGTTAATTGTTTCTTTGATAATTTTACCCTCAAGGATAAAGGAAGTAACTGAGTCTACAAGATAGACTCATTCAAGGACATGTGAGGAACTGAATCAGAATTAGACAGACTATCCATTATATAACATTTGGGTGAAACTAAAATGCAAGATATGCAATGAACAATAGCTGTTAAATTATAGAGAAGTCTGGTATGATGCATAATTCATCAAGAGTATTATGTCCACTAGGATTTCTAAAACACAGGTATACCTCATGTGTACTGAAACCGAACCTTTCTCCTTGTCTTTCTTGCCTTAGCTGAAAATGTATTTGAATTATGTAGCAAGATCCAGAAAAACATTGGAAATAAAATAGCGGTAAAGGAATAAGAACAGCCTGTAAGGATGTTGTGGTTTAAGTTCAGCCAGTAACTCAGAACCACGCAGCCACTCGCTCACTCCCCCCCCTTTTCCTTCCTCCCCCCGCTCCCGGAGGGATGGGGAGGAGAATCAAAAGAATGTAACTCCCACGGGTTGAGATAACAGCACTCCAGTAACTAAGGTATAATACAAACCACTGCTGCTACCAATAATAATAATAAGAGGAATAACAAGGGAAAAGGACACAACCGCTCACCACCCGCCGACCGATACCCAGCCCGACCTGAGCAGCGATCTGGGCCTTCCGGGTGACTCCCCCCAGTTTATATACTGGGCATGACGTGCTGTGGTATGGAATAGCCCTTTGGCCAGTTTGGGTCAGGTGTCCTGCCTCTGCTTCCTCCTGGCTTCCCCTCCTCCCCGGCAGAGCATGAGACTGAGAAAGTCCTTGGTCGGAGTAAACATTACTTAGCAACAACTAAAAACGTCGGTGTTATCAGCGTTGTTCCCAGACTGAAAGTCAAAACCACAGCACTGCACCAGCTACTGAGATGGAGAAAAAATGACTGCTGTCGCTGAAGCCAGCACAAAGGAACAGTTTACCATAGAGGAGCAGGAAAGCTAGTGAAGGTCCTTCTCAGATTTCTGTGCGTAATTCCTGCCTGGGCCTTTATGGCTACACTTCTGTATCTGTTAGCTGTGTATGTAGAGAGTTTAAGAAATAGCATAGAAATAATGTGATTTCTATAATAGTAGAAGTAGTCTTTATTGTATTTTTTCCTTTTTACCCATTCTGCATCAATTTATATTGTATATTAGAGCAATTATGCAACTGTTTCGTAAGATGAATTATTTGAGATAATAAGGAATAGTTACGTTATTCTGTGACATTTTTATAATCTGTTTTGTGCTCTCTTTGTGCCATGGGCCACCTCCTCTGAGTTTAACACCACACAGACCCAAAGCCATAGTAAAGAAAGGATTCTGGAGGGACAGGCACAAGGTTTTGGGGGCCAGTGGTACTTTCTGCGCAGACCCCTCAGCTTCAGTGAGGAGCATAGGAAAAGAAGTGTAGATGAATGTTGTTGCTGACACCGCAGTAAGATCTGCCAATGTTGGATTAGCATGTGTGAGGAACAGGGCCTTCATATCAGGTACATGGGCCTATCATGTCTCTTGTACTTATCCTTTTTTGAGGTTTGAATGCAGTAAACATGCTTTTTCAAATGACACCCTCTGTTGTTGGCTAACAGACCTACGTGATGCATCTGTGATGATAAATTCACAGTACTTTGGTTTTGTGTCTACTCTGTGCCTCAGAACTAGCATTAAAGATACACTGCAGCTCCCTTCTGGTGGCAGCAATAGTGTTATAAGTGGATTTGAACCTCCTGCCCAAGGTCTAAGGAGGTTTTATGAACTAACAGCATCTCTCATCAGTGAAAGCCCTGAACTTCTCTCAAGCCTTAGTGTTACAGCACAACATGAAGCTATCCCAAGAGGACAGTCTCATGGTGGGCATTATTTATTTTTCTTCTCTTTGTCTACAGGGTTGTTGTTTTTTTTTAATACAGAGATAAACTGTAATCTTGCTTGCTTTCAAGTGCTTGTTTTTAAATCATTGTCTTGCTTTGTACAAAACAGAGAGAAAAAGAGAGAAGACTCACTTAGCAGTTATACTTCTTGTCTGTTTTGGAAGTGAAGGCAGAAGAATATACAAGGCCAAACCAGTTAGTTATCTGTTGTTGGCATTTTGTTTGAATGCTCACATCTTGTGCTGCTAGTGGTGGTGAAGTAGGAGCAGGGAGGGGAGCATTTTAAAATTACTATTGACAACATGATCCAGACGTGATCCAGCTGGGAGAATGACTCAGAAAGCATCATCTTCATTTCCTGATGCTGAAAGTACATTTGCCGTAGGACAAACCCCCACAAAGGAGTTATTATATAAGGTTCAGCATTTAGATAGAATAGATTAGTTCAAAGAGGCAAGCTGAACCTATTTCCTTTGTCTGGGAGAGCAGGAATTGAGGACAGCACATTTATGTCTTCAAAGATGGCCATATATAAGCAAACCTCTCTTCTTTCTAAATTGGATAGTGCTGGAGGCTGTTATTCTTTCATGAATTGCCACATCATCTGTTTCCTGTGCAAGATTTCATAGATCTGGACTTGTATGGCTATGGAGAACAGGGTGATCTCATACATGAACAGTAGTATCTCATTGTGTTTTATGAGATTACAGTGTTTAAGCACCCTACAACAAATGGAAACACTGTTGTCGTCCTTTCTCATAACCCCCAAACTGGCTACTATGACAGACTGTAATTTTATTAACTCAGGAGTTCAGGAAGAGTTGCAAACTACAAAAGCACCTTTCAGTCTTATTTCTGTAGTAGGCGCAAAAGAAATGTTATAGGCAAAACCTTCCTCCAACTTCTGTACTCTTGATTTTCCCAGTCCAAACACTGAAGTGCATGTAGAATAGGAGGGAACAGATAGAAGAATGGCAGCTTTGCTAGCTCATTGCACATAATAAGAAAAAACTGTGTTATTTAGAGTAGTCAGCTCACTCAAGAACCAATTGTTCTAGGCCCCATGCAAAAAATTGAAATAATGATGGTCTTTACTTTGAAATATCCATATAGTCAAAATAGGGAGGACTAGCAAAACAGCTGAACAAAGTGAAAATTGAATCATTTGTTTAAGAATTTGGTCGGGCAGAACCTTTAATTATAGCCCATGTCCCAAAAGCCCTAGTCCTGCTCTTGCAGTCCAAGAAAATTAAGGTTCTGCTCTTGCTGTTTAATGTGATATATGGGCCGGGAGTCAATTTGCATGGGACTGTAGGCAGATCTATCAGTCATTTAAAATTCTATACACTCACTTTACAAAGATTTGGTGCTGTATGTTTTTACATATTTATACTGAAACTTGAGACTTGGATTATTCTCTTGTGTATCCTCAAGATCAACGAGAGTGTAAGTTAGTTATAATTTTAAATAAAGAGAAAGCACTAATCTACAGACTAAGAAAAAGGCATTTTTACATTTCAAGAAGAAAAAGAATGACACAAAGCCATGCAGGACTCTTTTGTTACTGCTTTTTATGGCAACCTCGTTGAAAACAGAAAATACTTTGCACCGAAAAAGCATTGCATTACTATTGGGAAACTCTGCATTCTTATATCACCAAATTATCTATCTTTTGTTTCATCTATCACAATGTGAACTGTATAAAAAGAACAGGCAGTCTTTAAAATTAATATTTGTTTAAAATTAATTCATCTGTTGCCTTTAACAAGGAGGAACTCATTTCTTTTGTTACCTTTTGATAATGACTGATTTAGTCTGATTCTCTGATAAAAAAGAAATTTAATGCAGAGTCATGCAGAAAGTAAATAACAGAATGGTGGGAACATGTACAAACTGAACAATGCCATCTTTGTAATACTGTTACTTGTAATGTTTCAGATGTATTTTGATTTGCATTAGAAATTCCATTATCTTCATTACTTTTGTGATTTAAATCAGGAAGCTAAATAATAAAAGGAAACGAAAACCATGTTAAAAAACGTATGTTTCAGGGCTTCATAGAATTGGATAATTTGTTAAAGTTCTCCAGGGTAATCAGTAACAGATCATCACCACTTGCCACTTTTTTGGAATTTCTGGTATAAATTGATCTTCACACTATGAAAGGGACAAAGAGAAACTTAATCTTATAAAATATTAGCCAGTTTGTTATCTAAGTTCCAGAAGAGATGTATAAGAAGATCTTTAATCACAACCAAATTTTTGCAGACCTTTCTCTCATTCTTTGAGAATTAAAAAATTATTTATCATTTTGGTCATAGATCTCCTTTTCTCCAATGACTCAGCAGCCCTACCAGAATGGGATATGCCTATTTCTCTTTGGACCCTTCAGCAACAACTATCCTGTGAATAAATAAGCCATCACAATCTTCCTGTGTAACCCTTAAAAGTAAGCTAAAGCTCTTTGTATCATGGAATTTTCATTCCTTTTTCTTTCTTACAGAACAACTCAAGTGTGTGAAATTTTCCTCTTTTTTTGGTTCACATTTTATTATTGACTACTATAAATAGAAGCTTGTTAAAGATTCCAGTCTGCATTTTTTTCACCACCATTTACAGTCATAATAAAAACTGGAAATGAGCATGACCCAAACGGATTATGGCTGAATATCATGCACAAAGTGTTCTTTCTTACTGATTTCCCTGGAAGCTTTAACATACTCCAAGCACTTCAGGTGCAAGAAAACTACACTACACTGTATTCACGAAAAGAAATGAGTGGAGTGTCTGTGAAATGGCTTAATAAAGATGCAAAATAGAGTTGCCTTGTGCCTGACGTGGGTATTCTTAGAATACATTCCTGTGTTGCGGTTTTGCTTTGTTTTGTGTCCTAACGGCTTGCAAGGCCCCATTACAGGCCACGCTGAGTTCTACTTAAATGTTCTCTTGCCAGCCTCACTGACCTGCAACTACAGAAAAGTTGATTTTGATTACACAGATGCAAGCTTCTTTGGTTTTGAGTTGTTAAAAACAAAACAGTCAAGCTGCTTTACCTCTTTAACTGTTACATATTTGCCTATTTGAAATAAGATGAGTTTAGGGTTCTGAGAAAGGATAAGAATTTTTCAAGCAGGTGACTCCTCTGTAAATGGTAAAAGTTAGAAGTTCTGTACAAAAGGACCAAAGCAGGGACATAGGTGAAGATGAACTGCACTAGCTGAAGTAAAAAACATAAAGATTCTGACAATTTTATGGGAAGTACAGCCTTTCATGGTAACTTCTAGTGCACAACATTCATTCTCTCTTCCAGATTGTGTGATAAAAGTACTGGTTGTGAAGTGGATTTGAAAAACGTGTTCAGAAATACTTCTAGGAAAGACTCTGATAGTCCAGTCTAACGCACAGAAAAATTGCAGATCAATACTACTTAGATCTTTTTGAAAGATTGGTTACTGTTGCAGTTGAGAACTTAATGCTATTTATTTTGCTTACATCATCTAACCTGTTTATAAACACAAACCTCAAGTAAGGCAGACAAAACAGTGGACAATATGGGTAAATTGAGTCAGAGAGAACAAAAAAAAATCTTTAATCATGGAACAAGAAATAAAACATTTTTCACACACCTCATTTGACTGATTTCTGAGGCAGTAAAGACTGAACTCGTCAGAGAGAGATCAGAAGCAAAGACCAAAACAAAACCCATCAGCTTTAAGATGATTATAAACATCTTTAAACAGCAACAGCAACATGAAGACAAGCCAGATAAAAATACAATTTTCGTAAATGTCATGCCCATCTTGTGACTAAGGAAAGATTTGTTTATTAAAATGCAAATTGACTTTCATGGAAAATATTACCAAAATAAATCCGTATATATTGTTTTCTTCCAAATTGGAGGCACCTAAATTTTTTTTATTTATTTTATTTTACAGAGAAATAGAGGAGAAAGAGGAACGCTAACAGAAATCACCCTGGTAACATGTTTCCTTGATTTTCATCAAAAATTATTCAACTTTTAATTTTATAGGCAATCAGAAAACATAAATCGCTGGAATTCATTTCAGTTGGAACTTAAACCCCCACTTTTTTACTGTGAGAGTGACTGAGCACTGGCACAGGTTTCCCAGAGAGAATGTGGGGTTTCCATCCTTGCACATATTCAAAACCCTGACTGGACATGGTCCTGGGCCACTTGATCTAACTGACCCTGCTTGAGCAGGCACTTGGATAAGATGACCTCCAAAGGTCCCTTCCCACCTCAACCATCTTGTGATTCTGCAGTTGTTGAAAGAAAAAGAAAATTCACATTTCCTGAGATTCTTTTTTCTATGAGTTACTATTGGGACTTTGGTAAGCTCATTAAATAGTAATACTGAATTTGGTTTAATCCATGAGTTTTAGCTTCTTTTATTATTATTTTTTTTAACGCTGGAAAATCTATCAATCAGCTTTAATGAAAGGTGTCAAGTCTGTTTTGAGGCTTTGAAGGGAAAGAAAAAAAGAAAGAGAGATCTATAGCTGATAATCATGATTGATCGGGATGTAAATAGACCCTCTTGAAGTACCGAGGAGTAATGAAGAAAACACTGAGCTGAATGTTTAGTAAAAGCATGTGGAGCCCTGTACAAATAAGTATTAGAATTCTTCTAGAAGAAACAGTGTGTTTCAGTTCACTAATTATTTTGGGAAAGGATGTTTTATAGTATTATTTTTAAAATGAGCACTCTTGGAACCTCTATTTCACAGGAATAAGTGCTATCTCTTCAAAAGAAATATTAAATCATATGGGTCTCATTCTACAGGTCCTTTATTTTAGAAAGACTTAGGAAATAAAATGAGAAACAATGTATGTGTCACTGAACTTTTAATGTGCTTTTAGTAGAGACTCTTCCATTAACGTGTAAGACAAACAGCATAAGTTTAACCAACCATGAAAATACTGTCTGAGGCACTGCTTGTTGAACAGAGAGCAAAGGATGTGGAAGTTGAAAAAAAAAATAAATTAATTAATACACTTCCCATGGTAATTTCTCAACATTTTGGCTTTCTTATTTGGATTTCTTTTTCTCCTTCCACAGTGAAATCTATGCCATGGCCATGATAATTTTATACACTACCCACAGATTTAGAAAGCCTAAATAAAGAATTATCAAAAAAAACAGTGACAAGTTCCTTGATAAAAGCATTCATGAATTTTTAGACTTTTCTGAGATATGACTGTATGGGAAAGAATATTTCTCTTTACTTCAGGATGCAAGCCTATGCCTTTTTATGCTTATCCATTATTAAGTGGAGCAATGTATTTTTCATCAGTGATAAACTGAAAGCTTGCCCTTCTAGATGGCATCTGAAGATAAAGATTAAACTGTAGTGAAGATAAATTACCTACTCAGTTTCCACTTTAATTACATTTTGTATTTATAACATTCTGTATTATTCAGGAAAATAACACAGAATGGAGTAATCAAGTAGTACACTTTGTTTGACTAATTCCAAGTAATGTTCCTGCATCATATTTTTACTTTAATTCTGATTTACGTGGCTGTGTTTATCATGTCAAGGTCATCCCTGTATCCTCTTTTTGAATTCTAGATATCTGAAGTATGGTGGGTTTTCTTATAGCACTTGGATCTTACAATTTATATTCAGCCTGTTTGAAGCCACAGTGAACACTAAGATAGTTTAGGAGATGTTGCCCCACAACAGCTTGGTGGTTTTATAAATTATTTATGCACTGAAATTTCAGTGAAAAAAGTATCCTGAACAGGATTCCATAAAACATGTTCAAACATGAAGCAGGCAAATTCCTAAATGATGGATGTGTATTCCCTGAGGTTATTAAAATATAACAGACAAGGTAAGTTGGCTTACTTCTGTGAAACAGATAGAGTTTGCTCTATGTTTATCAGTTAAAGTGAAGTGCTTGTGAAGGCTGGACTCATACAGACAGGATCCACATGTCAGTGGAAGTACAATGTCATTTTATGAATAATACATTAATTTACCACTATTAGGCAAACATGAGAATTACTAGCCCCACTTACAGCAAGGTAGGAATGTGACCTTCAAAATTACTGCCCTCAAAATCCTGGCATAGCTGCCACCCAGCCCTAAAGGTGCCTTACATCTTAGTCTAAAACCACCATATGCAGCTCAGGACTGTGAATACCACCCCTGAGAACCACACATATCATTATGAAAGTTTTAAAGGTTGATATTGCAAAGCTCAAAACTATTCCTCAATTCTCTTTCTTTTTGTCAAGCCCTTAAAGCCAAGCCTATAATGCTGGTACCAGAGTAATTCCAGTGATGGTAGTGGAACTTGACTGATTTACAGAAGAAGAGCATCTGTTGCAGTATGTCAAATAGGCAACCATGTTCGAGTGACCAAAGCTGGAACTAGAGTTTCTTGGGGGAGCATCAGTGGGTTGTTATACATGAAGACTGGAAAATATGCTGATTCTGCAGCATGGAGAGATGACTTCTTGCATCTACCTAGATCTTAATACCCAACTAAGGTACTCCGATAAACAGTGGTTAAAACATTTGTCCCGGTATTAAGGCTTCATTATAGTTGTGGGACTTTTTTTTAACAAACGTGAAACTGAGTTAATGTAAAAGAGTCAGTTTATTTCACACCTTGAACTCACATCTTAATAATTGCACATGCAGCTGCTTCCCGAAATAAAAATAATCTTGATCTTTAGGAGTTCAAATATTGTAGGGTTTTAAGATTATGTTTTTGTTTATCTCCCTGAATTCTGGCTGTAGGAGGAAGAATTAGACCCACTGGGAGGAGGTGCATGAGTTTTATAGCAATGGTGCACATTCTTGAATATGTATGTGTTAGTAACTGCCAGTAATTTTCTGTATGAAATTCTCTACTGTCATGGTTTAAGCCCAGCCAGCAACTGGGAACCACGAAGCCGTTCACTCACTCTCCCACTTTGTTCCTTCCCCTGCTCCCAGAGGGATGGGGAGAAGAATCAGAAGAATGTAACTCCCACGGGTTGAGATAACAGCACTCCAGTAACTAAGGTATAATACAAAACACTACTGCTACCAATAATAATGATAAGGGAAATAAAAAGGAGAGAGGACACAACCGCTCACCACCCGCCGACCGATACCCAGACCAACCCGAGCAGCGATCTGGGCCTTCCAGGTAACTGCCCCCAGTTTATATACTGGGCATGACGTGCTGTGGTATGGAATACCCCTTTGGCCAGTTTGGGTCAGGTGTCCTGCCTCTGCTTCCTCCCGGCTTCCCCTCCTCCCCGGCAGAGCATGAGACTGAGAAAGTCCTTGGTCAGAGTAAACATTACTGAGCAACAACTAAAAACATCGGTGTTACCAGTACTGTTCCCAGACTGAAAGTCAAAAACACAGCACTGCACCAGCTACTAAGAAGGAGAAAAAATGACTGCTGTAGCTGAACCCAGGACATCTGCACAATGGTGTTACATAATATTAGTCTTTCCTCTCGAAGGTTCTTGTAAGTTAACATAATTTATACTGAAATAAAATCTCTCCCTTGACTGTTTCTCTGTACTTTCTTTAAATGCAGAAACCATCTGAAATACATGACAGAGTTGTTAGAGAAAATGGAGACAGTTGTTGAACTCTATAGAAGCTACATTTCTTCAAGGGTTTTTCAATACATTATTTCTCTGATTCATTGCACTGTATTACAGGCCTCAAGTTCTGAAATAGAACATACAGCAGCAAGATCCAGCTTTCCTATTTAAATCACTTGTATTTGCTCATCTCTTATCAAATATATATGCCCCCTTTCATGGTTGCATAATTATGCTTATATTCAGGTGGCCCAAATTCCACATGCATCCTCAGGTCTAATGTTCTCCCTTGCATGAAGGGTTTACCTTTCTTTTTTGTTTTTTTTCACTTATCTAATGGGTAATATTAGACATGAGAACACAAGCAGAATTTAGGCTCTCTTCTTGAGAGCTTTTCTGGTTTTGTTAAACATATCAGAGTTTTGGAGTATGCTACTCTAAAAGTTTTGACAAAGGCATATAGAGTTTGAATTGATGTGCAGTGGGTCTAATCTATTACAGTAAAATGAGTGAATGCATTCTCTCTTTTATACTTGCACCTACCCATTTCAAGTAAAGCAAAACCTCAGCAAGATCACACAATTTTTTTTGGCACAGTACTGAGGCTTTAGGTATTGCAAGTACACAACAGCAAGAAGCATGCTCTCAGATCTCCATGGAAATTCTCCCTGTTGTAATTTTCTTACTTAGACTGAACAGGTCTATAGCATTAAGTTAATTTCCCTGACTTTTCACTCCTAATTAGAAAATACTCTTCTCTGGTTTTGCTCACGTTTGTTCTGGTGATATTGTACATTACTGAAGAAGATATTTGGAATAAGATTTGTGGTTTTGCAGATCATGAAGCTGTTAAGATAGTGGTGCTCATAGTTGCATTGTAAATTTTCTTGCTAGAGGTTCGAATAAGTGTAGGTAGAAGATCTTCATGGGAAAATAAATCCAGGACAGATGTTGATTAGTCAGGCTTATTGTATGCACTAATAATACAGAGCCATGAGATAACCTTTAAACATTTCTACAATGTATTTTGCTTCTGGTTTAGATTCCTAAAAAAATGCACTATGTGTTCCTTTGCTTTCATATGTGTGCATGAGAAAAGCAATCTTCACTGGGAACCAGATATTTTTGTGTTGCATCTAGTGTTATGGGCTATGGCTGATATCTCTAACTGCCAAGATGCACCTAGAATAAAAGCAACCTTTCATTAGCACTCCAGCTCTATCCCGAGAATACTTTTGCATATTAACAGTTATAGCTTCAATTATTGCTAGTATGTAGGGGCAAAACTAATAGAAGTTTATGATTCAGTGACTCCTGTGACTCCAAACCAATAAGCTTTTGATGGAAACTGGAACATGAGTTCATTTCAGTAGTTATTGAGTGCTGAATCTGTTCATTGTGAAATATTAATGGTGTCTCTTTTGTTCACTCCTAACAAGCATGTGAATGAGCTACATTATTCACTCTGTATTTTAAGATTTTTTTTTTTTTGCTTCTTCCAGGGGCAGTATGAAGTTGAGTAAATTGAGTTTTCCAAGAGGCTGACAGGTTCTCCTTCAGTACAGCCTATTGTCTGAAAGCTACTTCAAGTTTGCATGACCTCTCCACGTTACAGATATCAGTGGCTTTGGCTGTGTATCAACATTGTGGTGGAGTTACTTGCACTATAGTATAGTATTCCATATGAAATACTAATCTGTTTGGAGGTTTTCGTCTTCCTAAGTTCAGTGGAAAGATTTCTGTATATTTTGTGAGCAAGAGAATCAGTGAGACTCATCCAGATCTCAGATACGTGAGTCCTATAGCTCAGGGTAAAATTGTAAAAAAGTGTCTTTTTTTCTGATATGAAAGCTCCTGATGCAGTAAAGGTGCTGAACTCAGTAGTATGCAAATTAATGCTACCAGTGTACCAACAGCTACAGTTTTTGCAGAAAACTAATTTAAATATTTGCTTCTGTGGGACTTGGAAGGAGACATTTGGGACAATAATTTGAGAATTACTCTGTTTCTGTTGGCATGCAGGAGTATATTGTATATGGATGAAAACTACAAAAGCGAGGTCCATGTTCCTGTTTTCCTAGCTGTATGAAATCAAAGTTTATAGAAAGTAATTAAACATTTTTGCAAACTTCTGAATTTTGCAGCTGCAAAAAGAGCTATCCAAATGCTTCCTGATTATTTTTAAATGAATGGCCGTTGCTTATGATTGTTGTAGATAATTTCTAAACATTATGCAGAAGATTCACTATACAAACAAAAAAGAAACATAAGCTTCTTAGGCAAACCTTTCATATTGTTTTGGATAATGTAATATAGTGTAATAACATTAACAAAATAAGTTGAGAAAACTAAGCATCAGTCATGCAATAGCATAAATCCAAATTCCATTAACCTTGCTGACTCATCATTCAAAAGAGATGCAGACCAGCTGGAGAAAGTCCAGAGGACAGCAACGAGTATGACCAGAGGTCCAGAAAACATGACCCATGAGGAAAGATTGAATGAATTAACTAAAGAAGAAAAGCTAATGAGGGATATAAATCCAATAGGTAAACATAAAACATATTAGGCAGTTGCATAGGGATAAAACTGGTTGTTTTCAGGTCCAGAATGAGAAAAAAAACAGTGACCATAAATTACAGCAGCAAAGATTCAGGAAAACCATTGTGAGAATAACATTCATGCATAAGAATAAAGAATCAGCCATTGCCAGCCACCTAAACACAGGTTGGAGAGCTGTCTGTCAGAGACAATATAGATGTATAGAGAGAATTGAAGATGTCTGAGGGCTCCTTCCTACCTCTTGACTCCTCAGGGGAGCAGGCTGTGTTTATGTGTCTAACCTTGAATAAACCAGCAAAGTGCATCAATGCATCATATATTAAGGTATCAAAATATACACAGAACGTTTAGGTAGTAACTGATATGCTCCTTATGACTACCTTAAAAAAAAAAAGAAAAAAAAGAAAAGAAAAAGAAAAAGGAAGGAATCTGAAGATCATAAAACATAAAACATAAATTATTGAGAAGTCTCTTTCCCCCTTTCTCTCGAACCTTGCTGTTAACACCATCCTGGGTCTCGGAAGGAAGATGGAGTCTGCTCCTTTGCTATGTTGCTTTTTTTGTCAATCACAAGAGTTTTAAGTGTTTGTCTTCAGCTTCACACTTTCTACGCCACTCTCATATTCCTAAAGTCTTTTTCAGCTGGGACAATGTGCAGAGACATCATCCATGGGCAGTAGAAAAGTGACAAGAGCTGTGATGAGCAGCACTTCCATTGATCATTACAGCAACTCTTGCCTTTGTCTTTCTATGTAGAAGTCACCTATAAACATGCTAACTGGCTAAAGTAGTGAAAAGCTCTGTATTTGTAGATCGTGCCCTGACAAAAGCCTGTGAAAGCTTCCTACCACAGACAAGAGCCCTGGAGAGCTTCCTGTGTGCACAGCTCTTGTCCCACCTCTATGGTGGTAGCCAGTCAGCGCGGGGGCAGGAATTTGGTTCCTGAGCCTATGGAGGCTACATGACCATATCTGACCACAGCTCAGACTCAACCAAGGTATAAAAGAAGCCCCATCACAGAAGCATATAGCGTCAGTCCTCCTCAGAGCAGCAAGCTGCAAGATATTCTTCCCTGAGAGGGTGGTTGGTCACTGGAAAGGAAGTGGTCCTCAGGGAAGTGGTCATGACACCAACCCTGACAGAGTTCAAGAAGCATCTGGACAATTGTCTAGTCATATGGTTTAGGTTTAGGTAGTCCTGTGAGGTGCAAGGAGTTGGATGTAATGATGCTTTATGTGTCCCTTCCAACTTGAGATATTCTATGATTCTATGATCTAAGGCTGTTTTGCATAATAATGCTCCATCAAGGGTGATCAGTATTTGATATTCAGAGAACAGTCCAAAGAAATCTTGGATTTTATGGTTGTGGATTAAGTTCCCCTCAAGCAGTTAAAAATGTAACGACCGTTTTGGTTTTGATCCCAACCATTTACCCCAGCCCCAAAACAGCTGGGGAAATTGGCCTGACTGCACCTTCACAGCAATGACTGAATAATACCAGGCAGTGTTTTCTGTGTGAGAACTGTATTTGAACTTGATAGCTGAGTCTTCATAGGACTATTGTTAATTATCATTAAAGAATTAGCTTCTGCTGGAAGCTTTTGTGACATGTGGTCTAGCTCATGGTGTTATACAAAATACTTTTATCAGAGATTCTGTGCTAGCAGTTTTTAAAGGTTTTAAAGAGAATCTTGCAGTGGGATATAATCACTCAGTCTGCTTTCTAAAGTAACTCAACCTACAGTAGACAAAAAGAATATCTGGAGTCTACTTCTTGTTAACATGCACTACCTCAGGCAAAAACGCATCAGAGATTTTTTTTTCTTCATCCTAAGAGGTCATGGTAGGTGCACACAGACAGAGAAAACATAGGATACAGATGGAGAAGTAAATTGGCTGCGAGGGTGAGGCTATAGCCAAATCCTTCTAAACTCTATGTTGCTATTGCTAGCCTAATGGGTCCTGTGCTCCAAGAACACCACACTGTAGATATGGGACGTGGTAGCCATCTTACTGTGAAAGTTCTCTGTGCTAAACCATGCTCAGCCCCTGTCCACCCCTACCCGCCCCATGCTCTACACGCATTCCTGAGATAGGCATATATACTGATGTGTGGTGCCATTTAGCAGAGAAACACCTTAATCCTGAAAAAACCCTGATGATTTTGTTCAGGGATGAATATTGAGACTGAACAGTTTATTATTTTGTCCTCTTTCCTGAGTCATAACCAGATATTCTGTCTGTCTTTGGAATTCCTGTACTTTAAAAGGGAAAAGGAGAGTATTCAGTACATTCAGCATGTCACTGTACACCCAGAAAAAAAAAGAAAAAAGAAAACCCTGGGATCTTTCTGTTGGTGCATGCACAGCTTCTTGCTTTAGTTGCTGTTACAAATGCCATGCCCTGGTCGATGGGTCTTCTGCCGCTATCTACTGAAGCACAACCACAGCGGATTAGTTTCTGTCCTTTCAGAGATGCTGTCTGGATTAGCTGATATGGGCCACTTCAGAAATTTTTGCTGAATGCCCTGAATGTATATTTTGCACACTGTTTGCACACTGAAATGTGCAAGTTAAAGAAATATCAACATGCAGATACATTTTGCTACTTTTCACCCTTTTTCTTGATCAGCTCAAAGTTATACAGTGAATAATTACAGGGTTTTTGATGGTTGTTTTGACTGAACCGGAACTTCAAGGAAGAAAAAAAGAATCAGGATTTGCCCAAACACTGCAAGTTAAAAGAAGAAACCTTTTTGGGTTTTATTTAATTTCCTCTTTAAGAATAAAATTTGTTCAATTTTAGTGTGAGAATTTTGAAACGGGAAATGAAAATATATTTAAATGTAGGCTTTTTGCTATACAATGTTTTTGACTGGGAGTATTAATGTTACTTCATTAGTTTTGTGGATAATTTTGGCCAATTTGAGGTAGAATTTTTCAGTGAATAAAATATTTTATGAAACAGTATTCATCCTTCCTGAATAATTTAATGTACTTTTCCATATTATCTGAATTTGCAGTAGAAGAGCTATAAGGAATGATATTAAATCAGTTCAAGACCAAGTTAAGAAAACTCCTACCTTGAGAGGCATAAGCTAACCTTAACATAAAGCTTCTATTTTATGTGCACAATTCCAGCTTTATGCTAAGAGATTAAATATCATTGAGTCTATTGCTCTGAAATCCTGGTTTGAAGGGAATAATTTGTGCATTAATTGAATTTTGTATGTTCGTCCAAAACCATCAATCACACAGTATTTACATAAAGATAGGCTTTATCAGTCTTGAACTGTTGCTTGGGACACATAATTTCAGTCCATTTATCCTGTGTTGCTTTGAAAAGTGCAATACTACACTGGCAAAAGTTTGTCACCTTCACTGTAAATTAGTACTTTTATAAAGAAAGTAATGATACCCTTTTTCACTAAGAATGAAAATGGTTTCTCAGCTATTTGGAAAATAAATAGGAACATACACTTCAGAATCTGATCTTTCTTTTTTGTTTTGTATGTCCTCACTTAAATGAAAGATAGCAGTCAATGGCAGACTTTGGTTAATTGATTTGTAATTAAGATAGATTCTAAAGGCAGGATTTTACTGAATTAGTAAAAAGTCTCCATCAATTTCAGGACAGGTTCAATTGCTGAGTGACAGAATATATTGGCATGTAACAGATGCGCTTTAGCAATGTATTCAGCAGAAGACATTGCATTTCTAGAAAGTATGTAATTAAAGAGTTTCAGAGCATTACTATTGGTAAATACAAATAAATGTTTATAGTCTTTCTTTTTTAATTTGCATTTCTTAAAATAAGCTTGCCAAGAGCTTGAGAAGAAATTAGGGAACTGACTTAGTATTTCAGAAAACGAGCTGATTCAAATGAAGGTTTAAAAGTAAAATTTCTAGCAGGTTCCAGAAAGTGTCTCTGTCTGAGCAGGAAACCTGGGTAATGTCAGCCAAAATTATGATCCCTGCTGTGTGTGAAACAACTTAAAAGGAGTATATACAAGTCTTGTATGAATTTAACAATAGGAGAGTGAGAAATGCTGATGTCTCTGTCCAGAGATTACCACTTTTATTTCATTTCAAAGTATTAAATGAATGAGATTCAGACACACACACAAAAAAGGTAAAGTATATTTACTGTCTGAATTCAAAGAAGCAGTCTGCATAGTAACCCTCAGTGAAGATTACAAACTTTGCATTCAAAGGCAGAAAAGGGGATACCCCCTTAGGTTAGAAAGCATGAAAAGAAATCAATAAAAAGCCCTGAGTTAGACTAGAATATTCATGAGAGTTTGGTAACTTTCTAAAAGCACATACATTTTTTTTTCAAGAAGCTTGTTGTTCTGAAGTATAGCTTATTAATTCTGTCTGCCATTAACCTCTGCAGTGTTGGCTTGGAAACCCTGTTTTAGACAGAATATGCTGTGTGATGGGGCTAATAAAAGCCAATAGAAAGTTAATCTTCCTGTGAAGTTTGACCTTTCCTTTAAACAGTTTGTCTTGTTGAATTTTAATTCAAGTTGGTCTCTAGTCCTGGGAAGTGCTCTGAATTGGTAAGAATAGTGCGAACCGCATCGTATTGAGTATTTTGTGAGACTGGATGCAATATAAATTTGTAGTTTATCTGGAGATTGTACAGGCCAGGCAACGATTACTTTCCTCTTTAAAAAACAATCCATTCTGAGATGCCAATTGTTCTCTGAAGAAGAAAGAGATTGTATTTTGCACAGTGTCTGGCACAGTGGGGTTGCATGTTCATTTGGTTCCTTCACATAAACATATCAGACACTTGATATCAAATTCAGTGATTAAAAGTGACAGACTACTAATTTTGCAGACACTTGCTCTGCAGACAGCAATGGACTGTTTGGAAATCACACACTTTAAAAAAAAATTGCCTTTCATGCCACTGACTTTCTAAAAGCATTAGAAAGGTTTCAACTTGCTACTTTCATTAATTCTGTGTTACTATGTATGGAAGATTATCTTTGGGGAGGTAGAGCAAATTTAAAGAAAATATCATTTTTCCAAAGGAGAGAAGGATTTCTTCTATTCAACTGAACTAAAACACCACTGGCTTTTTAATCACTTGCTTGTGTAATACAAAATTCTTAGATATTCTCAAATAGGAAGCAATGGGAGCACATTCTCATATCTAATATTTAAAACAGACCTATATGACTTTATCCTTGTTTCTCTTTTCTGTCCTTTACATTAATTGGAATGTAATTACATGTCTTCCATGACTCCAGGACAGAAAACTATTCTCTTCTGGCTCAGAGTGATCTGAATCACATTAATTCAGAAAATCACTTGCTTGAATTATAATGACCTAGCTAGCTGTCATTTGTGTGGACTTTGTACAAGGTGAAGTGGAAAAGAAGATGATGGCCCTCACAAGGAGCTTGCTGTATTCCATTCATTGCAGAAAATCTTTTTCATACTGCTTGTTACCCATATAAAGAGATGCTTATAAGAGCTATTTTTAAATAAAATTATTTCAGGACTTAGCAGTGCTTTCTCTTTGCAATAAATGAAAGTCACACACCTAACTACACCTGGAGAACTTGAGGTGGAAGCTTGCGTCCTTCCCACAGTACTTCTCAGCTGAAGCTGAGGGCTTCTTTCCTTCCCTGTCTTACTTTCCTTGCTTCTCAGAGCCTCTGTGGGTTTGAGGTGGGATCTTAGCTGCTCTACCAGCTACAAGTACAGCCCTTTCTAATCTGAAGTAAGCAGAGATACTCCATGTTGCTGAAAAGTTCTCTTAAGAAAACTATGATCTTGTTTTAGGTGAGTGTTGCACCTTTATCTTTCTCAGTGTTTTTGGCCATGATGCAAAATTAGGATTATAACTGAATTAGTCTGTCACTAAGCATATGATAATGCATATAGATTTAGTAACACAAATAAGCTAGCTCCCTCTTGCAATTGTATTTTACTATTCTCCTTCTGTTTGATAAGCATTTTCTAAAATTACAAAGGAAACCTTCTAGGCAGAATAAAAAGCTTACTTGTTTAATTTCTTTCAAGGAAGTTCTGAATTTCATTTATTAAAGAAAGAAAGATAAAAGATAATTTTTTAGGAAAGCACATAAGATGCGATCTGAATTTACGTAGATAGTGTATCTGACTGAGTTTGAAGACAGCCAGTAAAACCACTCAGATGCCAAGGAAGTTTTATTTAATACTAGCAATGATAATTGTTGTAAATTGTTGCCTTTCTCAAAAAGAAATCTAGATCAGACAGTTCTCAGGATGTAGTTATACAACATGTTAATTTTGAGTAAGATTTTAAAAGCTTCCCAGGGTGATGAAAAATCATTTTGGCCTTTTGTTGTCTTTTTGGGTTGGGGTTTTTTTTTTAATTTTTAATTTTTCTCTGATGTTCTTTACCTATCCCTAGCTGATTTCCAAAGTATTTTCCATTTTTTTTTCTTTTGATACTTTTTTTTATCTGCTGCAATGCACAGTATCTTAAGGTGTAGGACACTGGCTTATCAGTATGTTTGTTCAGGCTAGCAGTCCCTGGAGGGAATCTTAGCTTGTTTTCTGTTTTCCTTTACTGGAAAGGAAATGTGACACGCATTTAAACTGCCTTTGTTTCATTTGCATTCCATGTTTAAAATGCTCTACCTTGTTCTTGTACATCATTATGTGAGGAACAAATCTCACCTCTGTTGCTCACACAATATCACAGTAAAATTCACTCTGGAGTAAGGGGCTAACTGAATAAGCCTGCCTGCAAGCAACTGGACATCCTAGTTTACACGGCTGCAGAGACTGCCTTATTCATTGAAGAGTCTGCCATATGGCATGTCAGGATGATCTGGTACTTTCTGTTTCCCTGTTCTTCTAGAAAGTATTGGTTCCAGCAAGGGGTGTGGAAATCTTCCTACTATTCTAACCTCTTTCCTGCTTAGAACAGATGTCTATGGAAAGTCTAAGCAAACTGGATCTCATAGACAAGAAAAGATATCCCTGTGTTTTCCTTTTCATTTTACAGACTTTATTTTTTCTTCCCCCATCTCCGCTATATAACTAGAAGGTCATCTTCACCTGTTTCAAGTATAAACTCTTGGATAGCCTAAATTCATTCGTCTCCCTTCCACCTATAAACTCCAAGATCTCTTTCCATGATTTCTGGGTCCAAGATCAAAATCAAATGAACAGTGCATTGCTTGTTTGGACACAGCATCTACTACCACTACCCTGGCTATTCCTGTTCGACAATCAAAGGTTTTAATTAACCCTCTAATCTCTCGATTGAACATTTAGCTTCAACAAAATATCTTTCTTTTCAGTACAAAGACAGATGAAATATTACTAATGTATAAAAGGATTTCTTGTCTAACTTGAGGCCTCTGGGGATTTTCTTGGTCGCTTCTCAAAGATGATGTACTTTCACTCACAGTTCTCTAGAAAAAAGACTGCCTTGGAGCCCTTATCAATCTTTAATTCACTTTCAGGACTTAGATCCCAACCAGTGCTATCTATTCCATTGAAGAAAAAGCATCTTCTAGCCCAGGTGGATTTCCCAGCCATCCTGATGTGCACCATTTCATGACAAGGTGATTCATGTGGCTACCTTTTATCCCTCCTGTTCTTTTTCTAACAACTGTAGAATATGGAGTTTTGAACACCAAAAAGGCAAGAGCTACTGCATTTAATTTCTTTCACTGCTTTCATATACCCATGCACCCTTTTCTTTTCTTGAAAGTTTGCTATGACAGAAAATTATCAGCCTGTCACAGGCAGCCATAAAATCTCTACGCAAGTAGTAGGGAGGAAAAGGATTTATAGTTCATGCTTCCTCATCCTGAAAAGAAAAGAAAGGAGACTCTTCCTGAGTTTAATAAAAGTGACCCTTCACTAGAAGTTGAGTAATGAACTAGCACAGACCACCTCTACTATTCAAAAAAGGAATAGATTCAAGCCCTTGCATTTTTTAAGATGACTTTTTCTGTAAGAGCTTTGCAAATAAAGTATCTCTCCTTTCCAGTGGGTCAGCTTCACTATCAATACAGCCTTCTAATTCAGACTTTTTTAAGTATCAGAGGTCTTCAAGAGAGTACCAGGTATTGCAGCAGTTGTCAAAAGATTAAATGAGGCATTCTTGTCACCAAGAAGAGATTGCCAAGATACCAGATCACTGCAGACACACTGTAGCTCTTCAAAAGTCTAGACATTTTGTATTTACCTTTTCTGCATGAGTTCTTAGTGAAAACTGACAATTTTGGATTGTATGTCAGTGAAGATGTGCTTACCTCAAGACAGCACTCTCAGGCTTGTCCTTTAATCTAATCTTATCCGGATACCACTGCTGTCTAACGTACTCATTTGACATGTGACTTGGTGCCTCTACTTTATGTCTTATACCACATTATGACTCCAGTATTTCTAATTGTTTTCAAGCAGTTTAATTCCTATGGAAAAAAACAAGTCAAAAGGAGGTTAAGCACTCCCTGTTGAACTGGTAGACTCTGTCCAGGATTTGTCTAATATCTCTGCTAAAAAACTGAGTGTTTTGGGGGACTATCAAAATAGGTGGAAGCCATGAATGTCACATGTGCAGCTACGTAATTGGAGACCATTTGTGTTAACAGAGTGCAAGCTACTTTGGACTTTCTTGAGGAGAGTAGCTCCTACCTCCTGTACATGGAACTACGTGAGAGAGGACAAGGCAATACAGAACATGACTGCACCATATGGAGCTGGGATAGAGGTGAGGTTTATATTCCTATATATATGTGTGTCTATGTGTGCATGCAGAATATTCAGGAAGGGTTAAAATAATCTGGTTTTCAGTATCTGTATATATGAAAGCCCCTCTAGACATACAGTATGTATCTATCTTGAACAGCAGTAGCTATGCACACAACTCTCTCTGTAAGGGTGCTAAAGAAATGATGTCATGGTAACAGTGATAGCCTAGTAATTTGTGAACTTGTCATATGCACAAAATGCATACTCAGAGAATCAATGTATAAATGAAACAATACAAGGAATTTGGAATTTGGTACAGAACTAAAGACTGTCATTCTTGTAACCATAGACATTAAACACTAACCAGCTGGATGCAAACATAATCCCCATAACTGTAAACCATTGGGAGTGTAAATATACAATAGTGAATTTTAAATGCTATGTTGCTTGGAGTTTATTTTGGAGCAGATGTACTGTACTTCCTTAATATATATTTTCTGCATCAAGTTGCTATCAGACTATGTTTTCTACAGGATTAATGTTCCCTCTTATTTTATCCCACATGTTCAAATCTAACTGCATGTCATTGCCTCCCACACCTGCATCATCCAAGGATTTTAGTCCCAAAACTCTGCAGGAATAAGATTTTTACAGCATGTGCCATCCAGCACTATAAGATGGCACACACACTGGAGACAGGATCCTGACCACAGCTGCTGATATCTTCCTTAACTCAGACAATAAATAATACCCATTTACAGAGAATTCATAAATGAATTTCAAACCTGCTAATCTTTCTGCATGTATAGCACCAGTCACTTTACAGTATGAATTGAGGAAGTGGCCATATGTCTTTTCCATTGGAATAACAATCACCCTCAGAGGTGAATGGACTAGAAGAGAAACTCTGGTTAGTTAGTAACTTTCCATCACACGTAAGTTATATTTCCACTCTGGAAGACTTTTCTGAAAAACTGAAGTGACTCAATGTCATCCAAACCAGCCGTTTTTTTGCCATGAAGGTTGGATTTTTGCAGCCTTGGGCTGTCACTAAATGATGATCTGTCAGTTTTTCTGCCTTGGTTCTGTACTCCTTATTCAACTGTAATGAGACATACCATTTTTCAAGCTTTCATAGTTAGACAGATGGACTGACTAGATTATTTTCTCTGCTAGAATAAAATGCTACTGCAACTCTCACACAGAAAAACATGGTATATCATTATGGCAGAAAACTGGATATGATAAACTGGAAAAGTGAAGATCATTCTAAAGTACATAACTCCATAATATAAAATGATCTCATAATCTAAAGTGAAAGAAGCAAGGGTAGTGCTGAAAACTATTCTGGGAGCATACAGGGAGTGAAGAAGAGCATGTAGTTGTTAAAAATATTTCATCTCCTGTATTAATATATAAAGGTCATGAACAAACAAAAATGCCATGTTAACAGCTCTTTTTTTTTTTTTTTTTTTTTTGCATAGGAAATCCAAGGAAATAATAAATTCATGATTACTTTTTTGTTGTTGTTGTTTGCCAATCTGGGTGATAACAATGTTTAATTTGTACTTAATCCTGCATGTTGTATGTCTTTGGAGACCTATTTGGACAGAGATATTAACACTAAGGAAATTGTGGAGTCATTTGAACAAAGTGCTTCAGATGCATTTGAACAGACAAGGAAGTAAATCTACAAGCAAGTAAAAGAAAATTGATTGTTTGGGAGAGATGGAATGGGGGAGAAAAGACCAGGACAAGGATGGTGATTGCTGCATTGACTGCAAGTGAATGATCTCTGTAGCGACGAATGATGGCTGTAGCGACCATGAGATGGTCGAGTT
>NW_009923881.1:0-4358 GCF_000696875.1 Nestor notabilis
GGGGAGGAAGAAGGGAGGGCGGAGCGGCCCAGCGCGCCTCAGCGAGCGGGTTTCCTGGTCCGTGCCCTCAGCCGGCCAGCCCGGGCCCCCTCGGGGAACACTTGGCAGAAGGGCTCGGTCCATCTCCGCCATCAGCCCGCGGTCCTGGTGCTGTAAGGAACTCGTTCTTAGCCGTGCGCTTTAGTTACGTATATATGCGGGTTTTCTCCCTCCGGGTGGCGTTTAGTGGATTTTAACCGCGCGGTTAAGACATCACCCTTTAGGAGGAACAAAGTTCCTGCAAGGTGTTAGCATCGACCCTAGGCTGGAACTAGACTGGGAGACAAAAGCTGACAGGCTGGGCAGCCGTCTGGAGTGGTTCACGAGAAAAGGTGTCATCTAGAAATACAGGACGATTGAGAATGGTTTGGGTTGGAAGGGACCTTAAAGCTCATCCAGTCCCAACCCCCTGCCACGGGCAGGGACACCTTCCACTAGAGCAGGTTGCTCCAAGCCCCTGTGTCCAACCCGGCCTTGAACACTGCCAGGGATGGGGCAGCCACAGCTTCTCTGGTCACCCTGTGCCAGCGCCTCAGCACCCTCACAGGGAAGAACTTCTGCCTAATATCTAACGAAAAATCTACCCTCTTTCAGTTCAAAGCCATCCCCCCCTTTTCCTATACTTGAAGCTTTTTTCATACTTTCAGGCATAGCCCAGCTTCTTCTGTCTTACTTTGGTAGGTTCCAGATGCATTTCCTGGAAGTACACCTTATTGTCTTGTAGTTTGCCTCACTAAGAGTCTGTAGAAAACAGAATGAAGAAGCTTCTAGTAAGACTGGGGGGAAAATAAAGATGTAATCCAGAGAGACCCTAATCTTCCTAAATTGCACGGCACAAGGATGTTTTACAGAACTAGGAAAGCTTGTAGTCAGTGAATGGGAGAAGATAGGAACAGATAAGGGATCATTAAACTTCATTTTGGATAAAACTAAGTGGCTGAGAAAGTTGATGCTTACGAAAACAGAAACTTCCAAATTAACTGACATGTTTAACAACACTCAGAAGCTACCAGACATGAGTTACTGTGAAATGTAATATTTATAAGAGCACATACTCCAGGATTCTAAATAAAGTTTTGGAAGCTGAATGCAGAGATGGAAGTAAAAACATCCATGTAGCTGTCTTTATATTTTGATTTTCAAGTTTAGCAAAGTTTCTATCAGTTTTCATTTTGCAACATCCCATGGTTCTATAATCATTCACCTGCTGGGGGCATTAGTGTAATTCTGATAATCTGATTTTCAAGTTGGGTTGCTTGAACTGAACCACATGTATCGCCACAGCCAGAATAGAAGGTGAAGCAAACACCTTATCACACCAGTTCTGCCCTGCTAACAGGGCTTTTGTAACAGCTTCTTTGTAATATATAGAGGTGTGTTAGCACACCACCATCCTCACTTTCTAACAGAATTAGCAGGAGCAGGTTTGAATACGGCATCTTGAAGAGATAAGTTGAAAGTATCTTCATTTTTAACAAAAATGAGCATTTGAAATTCTGTGTGTTAAAATAGCTGTACACTAACCTTATGAGTAGCTTATTGAGTGCTTTGAAGGGGGGGGGAAATTACTTTACAGTTACCATAAATAAAAATCATATCTAGTAAACTAGATCTGATCAGTTGATGTGTTTTTCCTGCTAAGAAGTATTACATTTTCTGGCTGGTAGAATAGTTTGAGGAACTGAATCACCATGAGACTATTGATTCTTTTTTAGCTTACATGGACTATCTGATTTGCATTCTTTCAACTTAATTTAGAAAAGTTAAGACTTGTAGTTGGAAGTTTACAAGCAAAGAAGTGTTCATGATTTCAGTTCAGAGATCAAGCGTTGCCAAACATAAGCTTCTTAAAAATCGGATAGCTCTCTGAAAAGAATCATTGAGCATGATCAGGATTTGACTCTTGTTCTCTTCACAGTACAGCCCAGACAATGTGGCTGGAGCAGACGGAGACATTGACCCCACTGAAATCACCTTTCCAGGATGTTTGTGTCACAGCAGCTCCTGCGTGGTTCACGTGTGCTCATGCCTTTGCCGTGGTGAAAATTACAACAGCTTGTGCCTGAGGCCTGCAGAGGAAGAGGAGGAGTACACCAGGCCTGTTTTTGAATGCAATGCCATGTGCCACTGTGGTGAATCCTGTCAAAACAGGGTTGTTCAGAGGGGTTTGCAGTTCAGACTTGAGGTGTTCAAGACTGAGAAGAAAGGGTGGGGTCTCCGTACACTGGAATTCATAGCTAAAGGAAGATTTGTCTGTGAATATGCTGGTGAAGTTTTGGGCTTTACTGAGGCACGTAGAAGAGTTCAGGCCCAGACATCAAAGGATTCAAACTATATTATGGCAGTGAGGGAGCACCTCCATAACGGTCAGATAATGGAGACCTTTGTTGACCCTACATACATAGGTAACATAGGCAGGTTCCTCAATCATTCTTGTGAACCCAATTTATTTATGGTACCAGTTCGAGTCGACTCAATGGTGCCTAGACTGGCACTTTTTGCAGCTACAGACATTTCTGCTGGAGAAGAACTTTCCTATGATTATTCTGGAAGATTCCATAATTTACCAGTAATTGACAGAGAACAAAAATCCTTAGAGAAAGAAAACAGATTGAGAAAACCTTGCTACTGTGGTTCCCGCACATGTGCTTCCTTCTTACCTTGGGACAGCTCCCTCTTTTCCACACCAGATGCTTGTTCAGGGAGCTCTCCATAGGTTTTCAGGCTGTAAGCACACCTAACGAGTATGAGTTTCTCTAGCAGTTGAATTGCAGGTAAATAAAACTCTGATTGTGTATTCCACCAAGAAAGCACCTGGTTTTGAGTAACAGCTAAAAGTCAAGATACTGAGATTAACTTCATGCAACATGCTAGAGACTGTTTCCGAGGTGGGTGCCATGAGGGAGTATTGGAGCTTCAGGAGATTCCATGATTACGCCAGGCCTGATGTTTGGGGTTTTTTTTTCCTGTTTTCTTCTGACAGCTTGCTGTATGTGTTAGAGCAGCTCTCTCAGTTTGTACCCTTCAGAAGGAATGAACTTGAACACTGGTACACCAAAAGGATATGTGGTAACAAGAAGAAACTTTGGTGAAAATTACACAAGAGAATGAGATTGAGGAATCTTGACATTTAACAGGAAAGCATCAGGTTTCTTAAATACTATGCAAATAAATTATTTTAAGTTATTTGCTATAAATCTTTTGTTCCACAAAACATAAATAACTGATTATTGATGTAAAAAAGAAAGATTAGCTTGAATACTTTGCCCCCCGCCCCTTTTCCATCTCCAGTCACATCCAGCTGCATGCCAAAACGAGGTTTTGAGTGACTGGTTCAAGTTCATTACCATTTAGCTTCTGTGTAAATCTTGCAGTTCTACAGGCTCCAAGAAGTACAGTCAGCCCGTCTTTTTGGATGACATCTGTCCCAAAGCTCATCTAGTAAGATTTCTGCAGTAATAGCAAGCAGCATGTCCATGTTACTTTCTAGCACTGTTATTACAGAGTCAGGAAGCAAATTTGGACTCTCCAGTCTAAAGCGGTATGATGGATATCCTGACTTCCGAGATGGATGAAGCAGGAAATAGATAAATACATCTGAACAACAAATTTGTCTTTTTACCTTGTTGAATGGCTGGCAGTTACACGAGTGTTCCTTTCAGCTACTAACTGATTAGTTTTCACAATCCCTACAGAGCCAGACAGCATTAAGCAAGGCCTGTCCTCCCCCGTCAGAGGGAGGTCATTGCATCTTGTTTCAGTTGTGCTTGTGCTGGTCTAACGTGTATGCTGCTCTACTGAGCATCCCCTTATGCCAGGGATACACAAGGGCACTTGCTGGATGGGGTATGTCCTGCAACTGTGTGTTACTTCACTTCCTTTCGAGAAAGGTCAAATTAAGGAAGCTTCAAAGAAAGAGGCTTGTTTTGAATCCGCCCCCAACTTCGACAGACAACCTGAAGTGCTGCTTTTTACAGTCACACACAGAGTGCCATTGGTTGCACAAATCCCTGAGCATTACTTGCTCTGCACAGTTTGATCTTTAACTGTATCCATGACCTTTGACAGGGTTTCAGCTGCCTGTCAAAAGTAGTTTACTACTAGTGGCTGAGTGGCCATTATCTTTATTCCTTGCCTGATTAAGGGTGCCTGCTTCTACAGAGCAGAAGTTCTCCAGATCCTGTCACTTGAAATACTGGAATATGTGCTGCTTGGGGTGCAGGGTCTCTTGTCCTGTGTGGAGGCTCACCTGGTTTTCTTCTCCTAAAGGGCAGTGTGCCAGCCACTTTCAGCCTGCAGGACTGGAAGGCTGGGAGCGG
>NW_009923881.1:4368-6957 GCF_000696875.1 Nestor notabilis
GGAAAAAGTTTCAAGACTCATTTTACACCATCTGCATTCCTCGTTTTTGGGAGGACAGCATGGTTTGTTAGCTTCCTGTTATGAATATGTACTTGGCATGATTGTGAGTAGTTAAGGAAGTGTAGATTCAAAAAACCACCCCCAAAACACAAAACCCCAAACACCGTTAGCACTATCTAGCCCTTGCATCACCAGCCTTAAACCAGAGAACACCGCCAAGCTGTCTGCCTCCGCAATCCAACCCTTGCTGTCCAAGCCAGCTGATGCTGTTTGCAGCAAGTGAAACAAATACCAGTTACCTGGTTAGGACAAGCTTCCACAGTATGGAACAAGAAAGCGTTGTTGAAAACAGCCAGCCACATGAAAGGCTATGTAATGTGAATAATATGTTGTCATTGAGTTCTAAACCATCACAGCAGTTGTTAATGGCCTTTCTCACATAGCATGTGCATTGTGCTTTTCATTGACTTAGTAGTACAGCTGCCCTGGGCTGTAGTGCTACTGCCTTATCTACTAAAGAAAAATACTGAAAGAGAAAACAGACCTTTGTTTCTACCTACTCAATTTCTGTTCACTCTTTTCTTCAGGTTACTTTCAGCTTCAGAGTCCCTATCTACCTCTCCATAGTTCAGTGTGCTCTTTCACACTGAATCCAACCAAATGGCTCCAAGGACTGTGAGCCTGGTGAAATGCTCCCTCATCCTTTCTACTCACAAAGTACAGTAACAATTATCAGTATTTCAATACTCACCAGAGTTTGGAGGTTTACTTTCCTATTGAAGTCTGGTCAGATTAATTCAAAGATGTTCAATGAAAGACCTTCTAATAAAACACAGAAGGCATTATCCTAACAAAAGCAGGATGAATGGGAGACATTTCACCATGTCCATAGGCGAACAGGAAGATTTCCCCCCACGTGCCACCCATAGCACAATGCTCACATACCTGATGGTGATCATCAAACTGTTTACTTAAAGTCATAAGAATTTTTTCAATTGTGTGTATCTTTTTCAAGGATTTTTTTCCAGAATAAAAACCAAAACCAACTCCAGTCAAAGTCTTTCATAAAGTATATTCCTTCTTGTGCCCATTAGAAAGATAGAAATAAAGACAGAAAGAATCTTTCCCACTCACTAAAATAGATGGTTGGGATGCATAGATTTTAATTAAACATTTAGTTTAAGGCAGTCCTTACCACACAAAATATTTACTACAGCTTTTATCATGCTTATGTGAGCGCCAGGTCATAGTGGTGCATTCTGGAGTAGTTTTCTCCCCCCACTTGCTAGACTTGCCTTTACCCCCCACCAGAGGCTGGAATTTGCCTAAGAGCTCCCCAGATGTTCTCCAGTGTCTTTTCAGCATGGAGCACTGGCAGAGAAGGAGCTGTCAAGTGGTGGGTTTGTGTTAACCCAAACCCCATTTACTGCAGAAAAGACAATGTTGGGAGGGATACATCAGTGCCAGAGTTGTTAACGTGCCGTGTTTTTCACTGCTGGGTCTCGCAGCAGCCAGCAGGACAGCCCAGTTAAGTCCCAGTCTACATGTGGGCATAAGGACAGTCCTGCTGCTGCTGCAGCCTTACTGCAGAGGTGGCTTCTGGTTCAGCCTGCACATGGAGCAAGCGATGGCCAAGCAGAGAAATACAACCAGATGCTGTGTCCTGGAGCGGGTGGCAGTGCGAAACACGTTGTGAATGGCGTGATACACATTCAGATCCCCTAACAAGGTGGCTCTCACTAGTCCTGTTTCCCTCCCTGCTAAAATTCCTCTCCTTTTAAGTGCAATTTTTTTATTTTTTATTTTTTATGGAAACAGAACAGTTTCAAAACTTACCTTATTAGGCCTTAGGGCTCACAGTTACATCTGCCATCTTTTCACTTTCATGGTCTTTATTCAAGTGCAATTATTGTTAGCTTCAGTTTATAATGATGCCATTTTTGCAATTTGCAAGTCCCCAAAATAAGCCTACAGCACATCCAAGAAATTCAAGGGAAATTGCCAGTGTTTTTCCATCAGTTAAAGTCTTCAGCATAAATAAATGCATGAAGTTTATTCAAATATGTACAACTTTTCTAATCACAATCACCCTGAGGATTACCATCCCTCAGTTGCAGAAGGCACTTTATAAAGAAGAGCAAGTATCTCACCAGAAAAAGCACATTTCTGGACTGTTTTTCACTGCAACAGGAATGTAACAGTACGGCTGCACTAACTGCCCCTGTGGACAGCTGTTTGTCTGCCAGTCCTCCCTCTTCACTCCTTCAATTTTCCTTTAAAGCTGTATAGAAATTTATAAGGTCCTTGTTTATTGGATTTGAGTGTAAAAATTCAGAACTAGGCATAAATAAAACTATTGAATAAAGATCTTCCCTAAGGTAGCTGTTAATTAACCTTTAAAAACACAACTGGCTTATTTCTGCTCAGTTTTGTGCTGGTTACTTTCAGAATAGTTGTGCTAAACTCAACAGAATTCACCGATAAAATGTTTGGTCAGGATAGAAGTCCAGGCCATGTTCCCCAAAAATAAATACATAAAGGTTCTTCAAGCAGTGTTGAGTAGTGCTGGATTTTTTTCCTCAGCAGGCA